>NC_090872.1:48510242-48512742 GCF_036669935.1 Montipora foliosa
AGAAAAAAAAACCTGAAAAAAAAAATTAATAATACCACTTTTATTGGCTCATGACAGGGTATCACTGAACGAAATATGATGGTTTTCAAATTCCGTGGCATGTGCCTTCACGCGTTCCCCGGAGAAATTCTCTCTTAAACCCTCACACGACTCCAGGCTTCCAATGCGTGTCGGCAAAATAACTGTTTCGCCTATATCAAAGAGGGTGAGGCTTTACCTTGTTCGAAATACCAGTAGTTGTTTTATGCTGGTATCAATTTCTAAATTTTGAGCTTGTCAATCAATGGCTATTTATTGCTTTGGTAATTTTTGCAACGATTTTCGTTAGCAAACTTATCAGGGTTTTTTTGTTTGCTTTATTTTTTCGCTTATTTCTAATTAAACCTCACAAACCTCAAGCATTGAAAACGCCGTAGTACACTATATCTCTTCATGTCGCAGTGGAGTGGTGATAGTTGACTGTATGGTACATGAAGTAATGTATCAACAACCAGTGCGAGTGTTTCATCGTGGGTTCCAAACACCGAGAAACTAAATGAAAGCACGAGGCCGAAGGCCGAGTGCTTTTATTGTTTCGAGGTGTTTGGAACCTATGATGAAACACGAAGCAAATAAGGTCGTGCATTTTTAAATTCTGCTTCCTTTGCTAATTGTGATGGAAACATTGTTGTAAACAGTGCAAAATGAGTTATTAATACCGCCGTTCTTTGGTATACTTTCTTTTGTTTTGATGCGTATATCTTGATATCCAATGAGGAATGTGTGGTTTCGACACGATATCCAAAACACGTGTGGTTTTTATCTTGGTTTTCATTGGGTTTCAAAAATTCATGCACATGTCGAATTTATCCATTTCTGATAGGCTTTAAGTCATGAATTATTAATGAGTTCGAGAATTTAGTTTCACAAGATATGAAAAAGTTTTTAAAATGTCATTTAGCCAACTACTGTCATCGTTTTCCACTTACCTCCACCATGATGTCGCTGTGGATTGGCTATCGTCGAATGGGTGGCAATGGTAGGAGCTGGTAAGGTGTGGATTGTAGTAGGCTTGGTTGCTTTCTTGTCATCTGCAGTCAATGACTCAACATGTAAGTTGTGTTGCAATATTGCAGTAAACACTGTTTATTTCTAATTACGTTGTACATGCAATGCTCAATCAGCGACCAAGATGGATTCAAATTATCAAATCCGTTCTGATATGTCCATTTTTCAAGGTCGCCAGTGTATGTGGATGGGAGCTTCTTTTAAGGTGATTCCCTAGCTAGAAATAGAATTTGTCACAGATTTTCGTTTAAACTTTGCACACTGTTGTAACATGTCAAGGAGATCAGACTTTATTAAAAATTGGCAAACTCTATAGAACTAAATAAAAGACACGGTCTACTAAAGAACTAAAAACTGCTCAAAAACTACTCTAAAATCATCACCGTGCTCGTTTCCAAGGTACGATGGATGCTTACGAATACGGCTATTTACGCTACTTTGACAATTGCAGCACATCCTTAATGTTGGACAAATCTAGCTCAAATTTATAAATGAGATAACGTAGAGCCTGATGTCGACGTCATTCTATTGTCAATTCACGTACTTACCTGAAAAATGTATGAAAATGCCTTTGTTGAGTACTCAACATTCCAAAATAGATTTAAAGCTGGCTTACAACAGTTTAGTCAACTGCAATTGACGTTAGACACTTCAATTGATTAAAAATGTAATTTTCCCCAACAAATAAATGCAAACCAGGGGGAATGCTAAATATAGTGACCTAGCTCCTGGAGGGGGGGACTGGAAACTAAACATTTCAAAGGCTTTTTTTCTCAAAACCTAGCAGTACGACCAGGATTAAAATTTTGGGAATTAGTAAACAATATGAAGTCGAAATCGTTTACAATTTCTTAAAAAGATCTATCAGACAGTGTTTCAGTAAGTATCAAAATAGACGAAAATGGACGTTTTTGCCATTTGTGAAAAACTTGTTTGACAGATTTAACCATTTATTTCTATACATGATTATTTTTCTCACCAAGGAAATCCTGAAAATTTAAGGTGAGGTTGTACGGCTAGTTTTTGAGAAAAAAAAGACTTTGAAATGTCTAGTTCCCATCCCCCCCTCCACGAGCTCGGTCACTATACTGAACATTTCCCCTTATTTGCATTTATTTGTTAGGTAAAATTACATTTTACATCAATTGCAGTGACTAACACTTCAGAAGAGACATCCTTCTGCTTTAATTTCACAGATTTCAAAATCTTGATCTTTTCCCTCAGAAAACTGTAGTAAACCACCTTAACTTGAATGTGAGCTATTCGACTCGTAATGGCTCCTTCCGTACAATTTTATGAAATTGCCACAAAACTGGCCATAGAATTTTCCTAATCTTTTAAATCCTCCATGAAGACACCTTCCTCAGCAAAATATAAATTAAAAATGGGGGTCACCGTTCTCGTTGAGGAGAAAATAGCCATTCCTTGACTTATTAATCTTGGCGTTAATGAA
>NC_090872.1:48520242-48522742 GCF_036669935.1 Montipora foliosa
AACTGCATCTAGCTCATGACGAGAGATTTCTTCCCACTTTCTCGTTACGCTGCGGGTTCCACTCTTCGAAAACACTCAGCCACGTTTTTGTATAATTGGAGGTGTTTTATTTTTGGTTTTTTGCCTTTAATTAAGGTTGGCAAGCTTTTCTTCTGGCAAAGTAGAAAATCTCTTATTTGCGGTGATATCGCTGAAAAAAGTTCTGAGAAATAGAAAATTTGGCAAATCTCCGTGGCTAAACTCCGCCATTGTCAACTACAACAAACAGAGGCAACAGCGCTGACGTTATACTTTGTGCTGATTGGCTACTTTCTATTACCTATTGTATTTTCTGAGATTTGATAGGCTCAGAAAAACTGTCCTATACTTTCTAAATTGGACAGCATGTTTATTTTTACAGGAAAACCCTATCTGAAACCATCCAAATTAATACTTATTTGGACAGTTTCAAAAAATTGAAGAATGATAGTTATGCTGACAATTTCGGATTAACTACCAGCTTTATAATTAACAGCTTAACACACTTCATTAAAGTAGACGTGATGGTAGACGAAAAAGCGGTTAAAATACACAAAAACAAAGAACTTTACTAAGGGAACCAACTTCGAGCGGAAAAGCGATAGAAAACTACACTCACATTCGTTTCGGAGCTGGGATTAAGTGAAAGCTGCATCAAAATTACAACGAAGACTTAACTTGCAAATGTCGAACTGACTATCAATGGAACAAAACTACCCTCGTTTGGCGTACAACCGTGAAGTGCTTTAAAACGAACAAAACTCCAAAAGACTATAAAAACCTGCCTCAAATACTTGCAAATGAAAACGAATAAATTACACTAGTCCGTAACATCCAGAAACTAAAAACACTAATGAAGAGGCGTTTAGTTGTTCACAAAAATGGAATTGCAAAATTTCGTGAACACGTTTTAAATACTTTTGTGATTTTTTTTGCAGTTGTCAGATTTTTCTCCTGAAATTCCAATGGCATTTGCAGCATTCGCGTCTAACTGTAAATCTGTCAAGATTCCTTGAACAGATGCAAAGCTGCAGCTTTGGAGAAGAAAACGTACTCTGAGATAATCCCCCAACTTAATACTACTTCAATTATGGATTTTTAGACCTACCTGTTTCATTGCAACTGCTAATGCGCCTTTCGCAAATATACATTTCCAAGTCGTAATTATCACAGGGTATGTCATCATAAACTGGGCCTCTTTTCTCATCAAAGTACATTTTGGCACAATTACCATCACCGCTTGGTTGACGTGGATACCAGGGAAACTGCCAGGGAGTGACACTTATATTTGCGTTGCATATCCAAGTCCACCCACTACTCTGGTTTTGTAAGCCAATGAAATATTCGGAATCATTGGCCAATTGCAGTCCTTCAGGTTTATGTACCAGGAAGTCTAGTTCCTCTTCATGCTCTATGCACACGAGATGGCCCCCATTTTTTGAACAATTATCTTGGCTTTTTCTCCAGTCCGGGTGTTGCTGCCTCGTCAAGTTTTTGAAGTTATGAATGGTGTACTCGTGACAGTTTTTGAGAAACTGTTTTCCTAGAATAAATGTAGTCATAGTTAAAAAAGAAATGAAGTTGTTGAACAAGCACGGGCAGCCCTGGGTTATGTGTTTTTTGGTTAAGTTAATAATTTCAAAAGCAAAAGAAACTGAGAAGTATGAAAATATTTAAAATGGCCTTAAGGTATAGCTATAAAGTGAATAGGCATCAGTGCAAAAAAATTCGCCACCCTCCGCAATTTTATTAACAGAACTGAATTTTATATCATTTTAAAGTTAAAAAGACTTATTTTCTGGATGTTAACATTTAGCTTATTCAGAGGGCCACAAGTTTATTAGCTCCGGCTATTACGTGCTCACCCTCATGATATAAAGTATTTATTTACTTACTCAGTGAAATTTTTGATTGAGTTCGAGTTTTCAGGCCACGACCAAGAAAGTGCTGGTTTTGCTGCAAACGTTCTAGCCCCTTCGGGTTAATGCGAACAAGCATGCATTTAATTGTATTTTAGTTCTTGACTAATTGTTCTAAAAAACCGTGTGAGTGATTTTCGATAACTTAAGTAGGTTAAGAGATATCAAACTCTTAAGTTGAACTCCGAATTTCGGAAGAATTTCTGTCGGAAGAATCGATGTAACTTCATTTTAGAGGAGAAAGTGAAAACCCCCCCACTCTGAATTTTTCAGGTCAATAAGTTAAAGCCAGAAGGGGCTACAACTTTTGCAGCAAAACCTGCACTCTTGTGAAGATTTAGATTTTAGGGATCAAAGAGCTGGGACTGACAAGTTTGAAAGTAATTTGGGGAACAAGGAAACACAATCAAATATTTAAAGGGAACAAGGACCCCTCCCCTGGGAGGGCCTCGTCAAATGTTCTGTCCCTTTCATCCAACAGCTCAAACAAGCAATTTGAACAATTTTTGAATGACCGACACGAAAAGAAGACTCTTAGAGAGAGAAATAAATTATTTATAATA
>NC_090872.1:48527742-48545242 GCF_036669935.1 Montipora foliosa
GCTGACTCCTATTTCACCGTGAAATATTTGCTCTTGAGTTGACGTCAGCCTTATGCCATGGGAAAATGAAACACGACATAAGCTCCAGGAAATTTTCTTCGTATTAAAGGACTCGTTCCAAATTGCCCCGCGTCTGATCATTTGAACAAAATGGCAGAGGCCTTGATTGATTTTGATGAAAAAGATATGCTTATTTCGACGTTCGTCTCCACTAAGCATAGGCTACTTTTTCTTGCCCTTGTGCTTGCTTGCGTCGCTAAGGAAAACCAGCTTTGAAGGGTTAATCATGGGTTGTGTTTTCAGAACTTCCTAAAATTGCACGGCCGTGTGGAAAAGAAAGCAGTTTCAGCAACTTACGAAAACAGAAGTCAAATAAACGGCAAATAAACAGCCTTCCACTCGTGTAAACTGGTTGGCACTTTCATGATCGCTCGAAAGCTGGGACAGAAACAGATTTTTTCCCTCGAAAAATCGGATGCTCGTCGTTTGAGCCTTGTCCCCTAATCAGAAAAAAATAAAATGAAACTTTTTGTTGCAGTAGAAACCGTGAAAATGAAATTAAACCTCAGTAAAAAGCGAGGAACGTTCAGAAGATTCCATACCATTGTCAACATTTATCTGCCTATTTTTGATTTGTAAAAAATGTGGAATGCAATTATTTTCACTAAGTTGTTGTCTCTGTAGTGAGAGGGGAGACCAAAACACCTAAAAAATCAAATCAAATAAATAATAAAGAAAATGCATCGCTTCTCCGTACAGTTACTACCTTCAATTGTCTTGGATTTCGTAGTTTCTTTATGTTCTATAGAAATGGCAGCTTCATTCACATTTATGTATAGATCGAATAATAGAAGAAATCATACCAGAAAATCTCCAGTACTAGTGGATACACCACAGCACCCTTAATGAATGTACATTCGAATATTACACAGATTCGTAGAATATCAAGAGAAAAGAAGGAAGTATTTCACATAGTTACCGAAACTTCCTGCAATAGTAAAAAAAGCACCGAGAAGGATTCCAGCAATCATGGATCCGAATGGTTTTTGCTTCGCTAACTTCATTCTTAATCATCGCACAGAGTTTACAATTGTGACTGCAACAAAAAGGAAAACTTATTTCAGTATTAAAAAGCGTGCTTCAGCTTTAATGAGTCATGCTTTGGCTGAAACGAAGCCGTCACGGCATTGATCATGAAGCACGCACGGATGGGAATTAACATAATTTACAAATATAATCCATTTGGCGATTAAGCTTTAATTCAATTACTAATTGCTTTCCTAATTGAAGCTCAAAACTTCAAAATAAATTCTGTTTAAATGTTTTTAGCATTTGGGACACTTTGTAGAGCTAATTTTCGTGCAAAATTGATAAGACTGTAGTAAATGTTGAAAGCTGATTCAAAACATGAAAGCGCGTTAAATCCAATTTGATTCGACATCAATTCTCAAACTCATTAAAACTTCATAAGGTTATTAGCTAATAGGAGTGCCCCATTTTGGTCAGATGCATGTATCTTGATACCCAATAAAACTACAGATCAAGAAACGCTCCTTAGTTCAAAAACTGATCAAGATACTTGAAATTAAAGAGGCACTGTCACCGAAGCGCATGCGGGAGGCTTTTTATAAAAATCTTGAAAAAATCAGCTCGAACTTTTCAAGTTTGGTGAGGTGCAGACAATGTGGAGACCACTGTCGCACTCAGAATTTTCAACACTTCACGCAAGAGAAACTTCTTAAACTGTCAATCCACGAGAAATTTGACGTACAGTGTAATTGAAGTGTAAGCCGTTTTACTGTTAAAAACAAGGATCGAAGTAAAAAGGAAAGGAACTTTATTTAAGTGTCTAGTCGTTCTAGCGCTGGAGCACTAATTGGGGACACCGTAAACTCCAATGAACAATGAAAGTAAATCAAGTCAAATGTTGGTTTTTGAGGAGAGGGGAAACCGGAGTGCCCGGAGAAAACCTCTCGGTGCAGAGTAGAGAACCAACAAACTCAACCCACATATGACTATGACGCCGAGTCCGGGAATCAAACCCGGGCCACATTGGTGGGAGGCGAGTGCTCTCACCACTGCGCCATCCCTGCGCATGTCAATACTGCGCATGTCATCACATGGCAATGTCCTTTTAAATGAACCTTACTACTAATAAACCTTTATAAAAAAAAATGTTACGAGGGCTGTTAAACTGCTAAAAAATCCAACACATAAATAAACTATCCGCACACAATGTGTTTTAAATTTTCCGAATATTCAACATAAAACTTTCGCAGTACATTTTATCATTAGCGTCCAGAGAGTTAAAACGAATTTGGACACCCAATAGTTCAGCGAGAGGGCATCCATCTCAGCAATGTGTGCACTCAACGCTTGAACCTTGTGTAGTTTGTATTCTTTGAAAACTACACCGCCATCTAAAACTGGCACTTTTACCTCTCTTAAACTCTGCCATTTGGCCAAAATGTTTGCAGCCCTACTATTTTTATATTCATTTAAAACTGACACGGCCTTGTTAAGTGAATCACTTTCTTGGGAAGACGATTTTGTCAGGCGAAAACGACGTGATTCTGACTCGCTCTCCATCACGCTCTATGATGTAAGTTTATTCAAGAGTTCTACCCTTTTAACTCACCCAAATATTGAATATTCAGTTCTTTAAAAATTACTATCATTGGCATCCTTCATTCAACGACTATGGAGTTGCACCTGTTGAGGTTTTAGAGGAGCACCGTTTACTGTGGCTATAGAGGCCGATCCTCGAATTGCATTGTCGACTGCAGCCCTCGCATGTAAAGACTGGTACGTAGTTGAGTTTATCACGAGATTGTTGTTGACCAGCTGTCATCTTTATTTTTTTTCCTCCGCCTGGTCTTTGAGCTTATTCTCGCCAAAAATCAGACACTTTGACAAGTGTTTTCCACTCTAATCTGTCTGCAGCGTGAACGTCCCATCTGTTTGTGTCGATACCACATGCTTTTAAGTCACGTTTACATGCGGTCATGAAACGAAGGTGTAGACGACCTTCCTTGCGTTTACCGATTGTGATTTCACCATACATGAGGTCCTTGGGTATGCGCTCGTCTTCCATTCAGTGCACATGGCCTAGCCAGCGAAGGCGTCTTTGATGGAGGAGGATGTATATATAGTTGGTATACCTGCTTTTGCTAGCATATCGTTGTTTGTGATACCAAGGATCCTTCGCAGACATCTCATGTGGAAGACCTGACGTTTCCTTTTTTGGTGTGCATATGTTGTCCAAGATCCGCTACTGTAGAGCAGAGTGCTAATAAGGCAAGCGTGATATACATTGACTTTGGTAGGGACAATTAGATGTTTGTTTCCCCACACCCGCTTTGATAGTTTTGCCAGAGATGTCAAAGCTGTGCCAATGCGTTTGTTGATCTCGGTGTCAAGTAATAGGGTGTCTGTTGCTGTCGAGAAGTCATGTCGAAAACTCGTGTTTCGTGTTTCATCTGGGGTTCCAAACATCTCAAAACAAGAAAAGCACTCCGCTTACGGTGTCGTGCTTTCATCTGTAACCCCTGATAAAACATTTTTTGACATACACAAGACGAAGCGCCGTGAATCCACGAGCTGAAACATTATGGAATCGTGTGATAACGTTGCGGAAACACAACTTCTAGCACGTGATTCCGATAACGGATACAAGACGTTTTTTCATGATTCCCTTACTGTGGTAACGGCGGAACTGAACCACTTTTCGGCCACTTCCCTCACGTTTTCAATGAAGGAAACTCGTGTCTCCGTTTGGCGTATAATTTTAAAACAAGCTGCGGATACACGAAGAAACGTTTGACAAACTAATTGATTTTGCAATTTCATCAATGTAATCTCAACATATTTGGATGGAAATGTAGCTTGTATATTCAATGCTTGCTACCTCCTTTATATTGCACTAAAAACAGCGACTTTTTGTCTGTTTTCTCTCCATTTTCTCAAATTCTAAACGCTCAGTGTTCCATTAACAGCCTTTTCTGAAGCTAGTATAAGTATTTTACTTATTGAACGTCTCTCATTAATTCTATCCAATGCTATATGCTTTGCATTTCCTTCTGATGGGAGTTTTCACGCACAACCGCTTATTCGCGCTTTTCTAAATTTCACGAGCAAGCTTTCTTCATTTTTTGTGCTCTTGTCTGTATAAAAGTTTTCCCCAACAAATGCGACGTGCAACCTTTCCCTAAAATTCATATTTATTACATAGCCAGCCCAAGTTCACGTCACTACAGGCAGCCGTTGAGAATTTAAACGCGTTATAAGACTTTGTATGGGAAATAAAATACCGTCGATTATGAAGGCTAAAAATCGTTCAATTTAACGTTCATTCAATAAAATGAATAAAACTGACTCACCTCTGGCGATTCTTGTGCGTTTTAGAGCTTATTTTACAGTTTCGGGATTTCCGTGTTTTCACATTGTTAACCAAGGTGATAATTATGCTCCTAAGATATCACTGTTCCATCATTACTTCCGTTCCTCAAGTTTAATTGAAATTTACTCATTAGTGCTTTCCTCCCGGGGGAGGGGGGTACACCCTATAATAGCCTATACGGGGAGGCTCCGTCCGAAAGGGGTACCTTTTTCATGCTTCAGGTACATAAAAGGGTTATGATTTCACTAGTCGAAGTATATGAAAGGGTAGGGAAATCTGTCACTTAGGTATTTAAAAGGGCCTTTCATTAAAATATTTGGAACACACATACCTTATGCTTGTACGTTTTTAATTTATGGAAAATGACAATGGAAGGTAAACGAAGAGGGTACCATTTGTCAATGGAAGGTATACAAAAGGGGTATCTTTTCTGCCAAAAATGGTATATTAAAGGGTAAGGGATCAGACCTCGGGGCAGACTGCGGCAGAGCTTCCCGTATTAAACTTCTTTTAGTACCTCACCCCTGGGTTATTTTCCACACAAAGGGCTTAAACTCGTTTTCTTGTTAGTGAGATAAATTTCACACAATGACGTCAGCAAAGATTTCCCCGCAGTTTTCAAATGAGGTGTAAACAATCTGAGCAGAGTCAACTTCAGAGTCAAGAGTCGTTCTCAGGGCTACAAAGACAATCTTACTCCATGAATATTATAATAACGCTTGACTCAAACTATACACAATTTAACCTTAACCTCTTTAAGCGATTATTCTTATTTACTTGGCTCCAATGTTCCTCATATTTGTGACTGGCTTTTCTTGTTGCATCATCCCGCGTAGATCTCCAATGTTGATGGCATCAAAATTGTTTTACTCTCATGAAATACTAAATTTTGCTCTGGCCAAACAACTTTGAACAAAAAAATATCGAAAATAAGAGGTTGCCCTTGAGAAATAGGAGAAAAACTAACGAGGAAAGACTACTGAAAAGGGTAACATAAACATGACACTGTAGTATGTATAACTAAATGTACAGTATCTGTATGACGAAAGTTAAAATGTATTTGAACTGTGGAGACAATGAAGTTGAGATGCTGATTATCCCAGGTATTAATTAACGTTACTTGAGAAGTATCAAAGAGAAGTTCTGAAAAATTCAGGCTTGAACAGGAATTGAGTCCTGACCTCTGTGATGGTGGTGCATTGCTCTGGTCATTACGTGAGTTCCTATTGAGCCAGTGAAGGCAATTTACCGATATCGCAGAGGTAAGGGTTCAAAGCCCCTTCAAGGCTAAATTTGAAGACGGTTCAGCTTTTTGTAAAATTTGTTCTCAATCCGCACTCTCACTCAAATGAGTCATTTTATTCACCCTTTTCAACAACAGCAACAACATCAATAACTTTATTTTCCTTTTCCTTACAACGAAGAAAACGAAATTATAAAAACAGTGATGGCTTCCTTAATAGCTGTGAAAGCTAACGAAAGTAGCACACACAACAAAAGACAAGTACAATACAATCGGCTACCTAAACTATCCACCTAACCTATCTAAAACCATAACTTAAACTTAGTCCTTAATGCAGAAAATAACTGATAAAGAAAGAAAGCACATGGTCACATTCAAAGAGAAAAAAAATTGGTAGTGAAAACAGTATGGCGGAGCTATAAAGCAAAACAAAATCATCTTCGAATTACATGACGAAAACAAAATCTGGACTCCGTATTTACTTCACAGATCATCTTTTCTTGATTTGTTTTAAGGAACATGATTTCACATATATCAAATAAACCATAAATTTGTTCTTGCTCTTGGCATAAAGTATGATTGATTTGCTGCACTTCTTGCGATTATATTTATGAATTTCCTTTAGTTGAGTAAAGAAGAAATCAAAATAGGACGGTAATAACCTATTAGGAAGTTTAAACATGAAAATAGAAATATGCTGGGTAACCAAGTAGAGTTGAATGTTCATCAAAGTTTGAAAAAGTGATAATTCTCATTGCCTTTTTCTGCAAAATATACCAGGGTTGAAGGGTCGTGGTATATGCATTACCCCATGAAAGTACGGCAAAAGTGAGGAAAGGATAAATTAGTGAGTAATAGAGATTAATCAGGATAGTGATATTTACATAGTATCGCAGCTTTGATAATGCTCCAATGCTCCTTTTAACTTTTTTAACAATACTGTCAACTTGAGGTTTCTAACTAAGATTGGAATCAATAAGGTAGCCCGATATTTTATACAAAAACCTCGCTTTAAATGATTGCCGTTTATTGTTAAATGAAAATTAGGTATTATTTTTCTTTGAGGGGGAAGGAAAAAAACAAAGCTAGATTTTTTTAACATTCAAAGAAATTTTATTAGCACAAATCCAATAATTAACACTGGTAAACTCCAATATAATAGCGTGCAAAGAGGACAAACCTTTATGCTTACTGAATAAATTAGTGTCATCAGCCAATAGGTGATTTCAATTTTTGAACATCTGATCATATCATTCAGAAACCTGTTCGTGTACCGAACAAAATAGTGCAGCCGTTGATTGTAAGTAAATGCATTTTGCCTTAATATTGTTTAAATTTATACAGTTGAGTTTTTACGGTCTGGTGTGTTTTACAAATGTTGAACCGTTCGAGCGGCTATAACTGCAAATAACACTGACAACATCTTCGAAAACGAAGGAACTGCTGAAATAATATATGTCAAAACGAGTGCGAGTGTTTTATCGGAGGTTATCGATGAAAGCTCGATGCCGTAAATGGAGTGCATTTTTTACTTCGAGGTGTTTGGAAACCCTGATGAAACACGAAACAAGAGTTTTTGACATGACCTCTCAACAGCAACAGACACCCTATCACTGGACACCGAGATCAACAAACACGTTGGTAAAGCTTGAACAACTCTGGCAAAACTATCAAAGCTAGTGTGGGGAAACAAAGATCTGATTGTCCCTACCAAAGTCAATGTATATCAAGCTTGCGTTATTAGCACTCTGCTCTACGGTAGCGAATCTTGGACAACATATGCACACCAAGAAAGGAAACGTCAGGTCTTCCAGATGAGATGCCTGCGAAGGATCCTTGGTATCAGAAACAACGATGTGCTAGCAAAAGCAGGTGTACCTACTACATATACACACTCCTCCATCAAAGACGCCTTCGCTGCCTAGGCCATGTGCATTGAATGGAAGACGGGTGCATACCCAAGGACATCATGTATGGTGAACTCTCAACCGGTAAACGCAAGGTAGGTCGTCCGCATGTAAACGTGACTTGAAAGCATGTGGTATCGACACAAACAGCTGGGACGTTTACGCTGCAGACACATTAGAGTGGAAAAAATTTGTCTCAAAGCGTCTGAGTTTTGGCGAGAATAAACTCAAAGACCAGGCAGAGGAAAAAAAAATAAAGAGGAAAGCTGGTCAGCAACAATCTCGTGACAAACTCAACTACGCACCAGTCTTTACATGCGAGGGCTGCAGTCGACAGTGCAATTCGAGGATCGGCCTCTATAGCCACAGTAAACGGTGCTCCTCTACAACCTCAACAGGCGCAACTCCATAGTCGTTGAATGAAGAATGCCAATGATAGTAATTATTAAAGTACTGATTATTCAATATTTGGGTGAGTTAAAAGAGTAGAACTCTTGAATAAATTTACATCATAGGGCGTGATGGAGAGCGAGTCAGAATCACGTCCTTTTCGCCTGACAAAATCGTCTTCCCAAGAAAGTGATTCACTTAACAAGGCCGTGTCAGTTTCAAATGAATATAAAAATAGTTGGGCTGCAAACGTTTTCGCTAAATGGCAGAGTTTAAGAGAGGTAAAAGTACCAGTTTTAGATAGCGGTGTAGTTTTCAAAAAATACGTACTAAACAAGGTTCAAGCGTTGAGTACACACAAGTTTTTATTATTATTAGATATTATTATTATATTATGCCCTGTCGCTGAACTATTGGGTGTCCACATTCGTTTTAACTCTCTGAACGCTAATGATAAAATGTACTGCGAAAGTGTTATGTTGAATATTCGGGAAATTGAAAACTCATTGTGTGCCGATAGTTTATTTATGTGTGTGTTGGATTTTTCAGTAGTGTAGCAGCTCCTGTGACTTTTTTTTCTAAAGCTTTATTAGCATAAAGGTTCATTTAAAAGGACACTGTCATGCGATGACATGCGCAGTATTTCTCATATCAGAAATTTTAACCGACTTTTAATATTTTGCTTTTTCTGTTTAAGTATACTCTTAATACGGCTTTCGAAAAACGGTAAAATGTGTATTTATCTATTATCGATCATCAGGATCGGAATCCAAAAAATAAAATATCGTGCCATTTCTGTTCACTGACAGCTGAGGATTCAGGGAAGTGTAACATTGTCGGCGGTACAGGCGCTCAAACAGAAGTTTTTTTTCTCTGTGATGTACCAAATATATTATCAAGATTAACATGCCATTTCAAAGCTGAAAGAGAGTGCATTTATTTCCAAGAGACGACTCAGTTGGAGTCGAAACACGGTGAGAGGAGAAAAATTTAGTCTTGTCTTCCTCACCGCTTGTGGTCTTATAATTCGTGCAACAAATAAAACACAACCAGCCCAGTGCAATTCCTCTCATCTAAATGCAGGTTTCTTCAAAAAATTCAAATATACATTTTAAAGTGAAAATAGTAAACGTTTATCCCCAAAGGAAGATGTGGCGGTCTCTGACATTTAAGCCACTAGTAGCTAGAAATGAGCCGCGACGATAGACTTTGATCCTTGTTTATAAGAGTGAAACGGCTTACACTTCAAGTACACCATACGTTGAATCTCTCATGAATTAACAGTTTAAAAAGTTTCTCTTCATGTAGATTCTGTATACTTCTACACTGCTTTGCTTTCTTGAGGAGATTGAATCACTATTTGGGCGTGGGGTGTTGAAAATTCTGAGTGCGACAGTGGTCTCCACGTTGTCTGCACCTCACCAAACTTGAAAAGTTCAGGCTGATTTTTTCAAGATTTTTTGAAAAAGCCTCGCGCATGCGCGTCCCTGACAGTGCTCTTTTTTTAAATTTAAGTATCTTGATCAGTGTCTTGATCAATGTTTGAACTAACGAGCTTTTCTTGATCTGTAGTCTTATTGGGTATCAAGATACATGCATCTGACCAAAATGGGGCACTCCTATTGGCTAATAACCTTATAAAGTATTAATGAGTTCGAGAATTGATGTCGAATCAAAATTGGATTCAACACGCTTTCATCTTTTGATGCCATAAACTTATGTGTGTTGACGACGACGAAAGCGGAGTACTATGTTGAGACTTAAACGTACGATATCAGAAGATTTTAGTGAAAACCACCTGCTTGCTTGTGCGCAATGACGTCACAATATGGCGGCGGACATCTTTTTTTTGGAAGTAACCGGAAGAAAAAGCAAACAAAATGGCGGGCTTTCAAATTGGAAAAACACCCAAGGATTTTGGGCAAATTCAAGGCCTTTCAAGATGAAAAAGGATTTTTCCTGTTTTTTTGGGTAAAGGACGTTATATTTCCACAATAATAAAACATAAAACAATTTGATCTTCTAGCCTTCAGTTCTCCTTTAAGGCCGTTTAAGGCAATAACAATAATAATAATAATAATAATAATAATAATAATAATAATAATAATAATAGCAGTCTCTGTATACCCAGCCCCTTTTTCACTACTTGCAGATGCCTTGTTCTTCAAACGATGCCACTACAAGAACACAATAGTGGCCGGTTATTCTGTAGTTACTCCCTTGTCACCTGTATACCCACAATGTACATGTGAAAACGGGGTGGCGGTGATTGAAGCGTTTGCTATTTTGGATGACGGCAGTTCAGACACGTTGATAAAAAGAGACATTGCCGACAAGCTGAATCTCGAAGGACCAGAGCAACTACTTTGCCTGGGAAACATTGAAAATAACGGAACACCACGGAGCTCTAGAGCAGTGAATCTTCTTGTGACACCGACCGGGAAACAAGCTGTAAACCTACCTGTTCAGATCCATCCTGCTTGGACAGTCCCTAAATGAAATGTCCCTCCACAGAGACTTGTCAAGGAAAACGTTAGAAAAACCTGGAAACACCTTGAAGATTTAGACATCCCTGCTGTGTCTACGGATCAGATAGGCCTACTTATTGGAGTGCAGGTTACCGAAGCCATGATTCAACATGAATACAGACGTGGACCAAAGGGGAAAGCAGATGCTGTGCGAACCGACTTTGGATGGGCGATTGCTGGCTTAGCGGGAGGAGTTCCTTCCCCCAGAACTAGTGTAAGTTTTGTTAGACATTAGGGACCTTTAGCATCGCGTTTACGGCAAACGGCAAACGGCTGCTAGCGGTTCGAGGTTTCCCGTTTGCCGTCGGCACCATAATTGAAAACTCCATAACTGTGCTTCTTTGCATGCACATGTTTAGGAACCTCGAGCCGCCATTTTGTTTTCAACTTCTTTCGCCACTCGATTTTCTTCGTTTTAGATCATGCAAAATACATTCTTTTTTAATCATAAAAAACGACATTTGGATCCATAAAAGGTAGAAAATTCTTACTAAAAGTGTCAAACGTGAGTTGGTTTCGTTAAGCGGCCAAAAAACTTTCTCGTAAGTCACTTACCGCTGGAGCGCCTTCTTCCCGTCAAAATCGGAACCGCAAACTGCAAACGTGACGGCAAAGCGGTGGTCACGTGATCTCCTCAGGTTCGCCGTTTGCTGTAAACGTGATGCTAAAAGTATCTATTGTGTTACCCTAGACACCACATTGAATAAAGAAGTTGAAAACTGGTGGAAGACAGAGTCATTTGGCACCAAGTTCAATTGTGATGTTTCAAGATCTGCGGAGGACGAAAGAGCTCTTAAGCGCTTAGAAGAAACTACAATCTTTCGAGCTGACCTGGACCATTACGAAACCGGTCTTCTCTGGAAGGATGAAGAAGTCGTGCTCCCAAACAATCGGCCACTGGCAGAGCGAAGCCTAGATAAGAATAGTGAAAGAGCCAAAGCCTATTATGACACAGTGGAATCCTACATTGCCAAGGACTATGCCAGAAAGTTATCTCCCACAGAGATTGCTACTAAGGTACCCAAGAACACTTGGTACCTGCCACATCATGCTGTTACAAATCCCAATAAGCCAGGGAAGATTCGCGTAGTGCTTGACGCTGCAGCCCCATACAAGGGAACTTCGTTGAATGATCAACTGGTGACAGGCCCCGACCTGCTGAACTCCCTTGTGGGTGTGATCATGAGATTCCGACTGCATGCTGTTGCTATGATTGCAGACATTGAGACAATGTTCTTCCAGTTATCGAGAAAGATCAACCATCACTGAGATTCCTTTGGAGAGGTCCAAACAGAGATCGTCCTCCTGATGTCTACCAGATGCAAGCCATGATCTTTGGTGCAAAGTCGAGTCCAACCTCCGCAAATTATTGCCTTAAGAAAACCGCCATTGATAACAAAGCCACTTGCAGTGAAGAAGCTGTCAGTACAGTCCTAAGAGATTTCTACATGGATGACCTCCTGAAGTCTTTGAAGACGAGGCAGCCCAGCTTGCCCTCCAGCTTATTGAGCTTTTGTCGAGGGGGTGGATTTCGATTAACTAAGTTTATGAGTAATAGCCGAGATGTGCTAGCTCAGCTACCTCCCAAAGACATCCTCGGCAGCCCTGGGATCTCGCACCCATTTGATTTGGATCTGGACAGCCTTCCAGTTGAGAGATCCTTGGAAGTGCTGTGGAACGTGGAGCAGAATGCTCTTGAAATTAAAGTAGTTGCAAAGCAGTCAGCCCCAACCAAGGGAGGCATTCTAAAGCAGACATCAACCACCTTCGATCCCCTCGGATTGGTAGCACCATTTGTACTGAGGGCTAAGTTGATTCTGCAAGAGCTGTGAAGACTCGGGTTTGATTGGGACAAACCCATATGAGGCCCACTACTAGATGCCTGGGAAGCCTGGAAGGCAGAAATACCCCTCCTCGCAACCTTGTCCGTTCCCAGATGTTACCTTAGCAACCAACCAAGTGCCCAGTATGCACACGCACAAATTCCCATCTTCGCTGATGCATCAGAGGTCGCCTTCGGTGCCGCTGCCTACTGGAGATTTGAGACACGGAGTCATTCCTATCACTGCTCCTTCACATTCGGAAAGACGAGGCTTGCTCCCATTAAGCCCCTGACAATTCCACGACTGGAACTTCAAGCCGCTGAATGGCCGTTAGAATGAGTTAGACCATCCAGAAATAACTAGATGTGATGCCCAGCCAAATTACTTACTGGACAGATTCCACCACAGTGTTATCCTACATCAAGAGTCAAGGGACCAGATTCCATACATTCGTCGCCAACCGCGTTGCTTAACTAAAGGAAGTGTCTGATTCTGAGGCCTGGCGGCATGTCCATGTTGCCGACGATTGTTCAAGAGGTCTTTCTGCTCAAGAACTTCTTCGAGACAGCTGGTGGATTAACGGCCCAGATTTTCTTTTACGGGGTGAGGACTGTTGGCCAAACCAAGTTATATGCCAACCTCCAATTGACAATGATCCTGAAGTTAAAAGTGAAGCCTGGCTGGGTCTCAGTTCTGAAGTCAACTATGAGTTTCTGGAGCCTAAGAAGACCTCTTCGTGGACCCACCTGACACGAGTTACTGCATGGGTATTTCGGTTTGTGACAAGCTGTCGTCACAGAAATGAACATGTGAAAGTTACTAAAGAACCCTTATCTGTTGAAGAGCTCGTAAGGGGTGAAGAATTCAGGATTAAGAGGGCCTAATACAGATACATCAATGACAATTGATTCATGAAACTCTATGTTAGGCCATAAAAATTAAATCTCATATAATAATAATATAGAATGAGTTGTAATTTTGCAATACATGATGATTTAAAGAATACGGAAGAGTCTACATGTCCTTTTTGTGATCGACAATTAGTAGAAGTCGATAATAATATGAGAGTGGTCGAGTTATGCTGTAGTGGACAAGATATAGGAAATGATAATAATATGATTGTCTGTCTAAATTGCGGTTCAGTCCATGGTTATGGATATGTTAATGAGTATATCGATTTTTATGAGAATATGCACAAAATACGGCGGAAATCGGTTTATCATCGGAAGTACCATATTGAAAATGTGATAAATAAATTTAATATACAAATAACTAGAAATCAAATGGATAAAATTTTCAAAGTCTTTGTTGAGATAGACAAAATACTGCCTTTAATTAATAATGGTCGGAAACGTATGATCAGTATTAATTATGTTCTTAAACAATTATTTGAGATGATGAAACTATCACATGATACGATTTAAATAATGAAATCAAAAAGAACAAGACAATTTTGCAACAATTATTGGAATACGATTTTGGATTTGATTGGAAACAAAATTAAGTCAATCATTCATAAGTAATTTTTTTTTGTATTCTGACATGAATTTATCTACCACAGGACTGGTATCAGTAAGGAAATCGTCAATGGACAATAAATTTTTTTGTTGATATTCACCTGATCTCATCATATCCTTAATAGCTATGAGAAGATGTTGATAACTCTGATATGCAAACAAACAATTCTGAATTTTGAGATCAAGATTTTTATGTTTCATCCATCCTTGTATTAAAATTGCTGCAGTTGAAATACCAACCAAACTGATACCACTTGTAGCAATTGAAGAAGCAAGTCCTCCTGTTGCAAAATAACAGAAAGTGAATTACCAATAAGTCTCCACGTTTTGAATCGTTTCATGGCTTGTTTGTATGCCCAGCATTTCTTGTGATATGATTTGTAATAATCTTTCAATTCCTCAAGTTGATCTTTTGTCAATTTTTCTGAAATATGATTCCATTCAAATATGTTTTTACGTCGAACTGACATATATAAAAGGTTTATATTATAATTTTTTTGAAAAAACAAAACAAGATTCCAGTAATCTGTCCAAAAAAATTGTGATTTTTTAATCAAACTTGTTGTATATTTTTTCGGAACAGCATATGTATAACCACGATTCAATGAATGGTGTTTGTAAAACCTAGCAAAAGCGTCATGTAAAACACTGTGACTATTAAATACATCCATCCAACTAAACATTTTTTCAAACAACCATGTTATACAACCATTTCCTGGTCCTATGAGTCCTATTTCTCCATTGTTTAATTGAAGAATTTCATCAATTGATTTGTCAGCATTAAAATGTTTTTGATACAAAAACTGATAAAGAAGACATGATTTCAATATTTTATCATTCAAATTAGGGGATTTTTCCTTTGTCTCATTGAAAAAATGTTTGACATATTTTATAGTTTCTTTTATCATATATATTGTATATATTATTTTATTGAATATATTTAATCAAAATATTTAGCTCTTCATTTGGTACATCTTTGTTTATTACTTTGACTATAAAATAGCCGTTTTGAATAGTCATATTTCTATTAAAAGTCTGTATTTGTGTAGTTTGACTCGATGTGAAAAAATCGAATAATGACAGGTTAGGCCGATAATAAATTTCAATGTTTAGTGTTTCATAATCAAATTCGAAAGAATTATATAAATTTTGAATTTGTTTGATTATGGACCCACTTGGAAGCAAAACGTTTTTACTGCCATTTATAGTGAACGTTTTGTCTTGTGCATTAGTGTTGAGATCTCCATGTAAATAATGTGGTGTTTTTAATTTTAATTTTAAAATGTCATTTCCATTCGTATCAATTGGTATATCCATTTGCATTGTTTCATTAATTATATCATATGCATTTTCATAATCACAAATACTAAAATCAAGATCATTATTTGTTTCTTTTTTTTTTATTCCATAAATCAGAACATATATTGGCAACATGTTTGGGCTATTGTTGTCAAAAATACACTGAATGTTTACACATAAACGTCTTTGTATTGATTGTGAAGTACTATCTGGAGACAAGTTCAAGATGCTACGAAAATACTTATAATCTGAATTTACCTTTTTTGTTATACTTCTGTCTGTATTTATATTCATTTTTTCAAAACTAATCTTAAAAGAATTGAATTCCATACTGTAAAAAGGAGATTTTTGAAAATATATTTCAAGACAAACTGTATAATGATTGCTGAAATTATCTCGAATCACTTTGAAAAGATTAAAATCAAAACGACCTTTGAATAGATTTGAACCATCTGACATTTTTTTAACTTTCATAGTGATTGTTTTTTTGTTTGTTTTATGTGGTGAGTCATTATAAGTGATTAGACTGGCGTCTTGAATGCCAAAATTAGTTGTTAATTCACCATCATCCATTGCATATTTCAACACATCTTCTCTGTTTTCAAGTGTGCTTATATGACTCTCAGCTATTCCTCTGTCTGTGTATTCTATATTTTGAGTAGACAGTGTTGCGGTTCCATCATTAACTTGCTTTAAAGTTACTGCATCTTGATTATGTGTAGCGTTTTTGACATTACTTATTTGGAAATTATTCATGTCAAGATCATCAGACATTGATTGACTGCCGTCTCTTAAAATCACAGTGCTTGTATCCGACTTACTTGCTAATTGAGACTCTAAATATTGTTTATTGACACCATCCTGACTATTTACCGGATTTTTAACACGTTGAATCAACATATTATTTGCGTTCATATTGTCTTGTAATGTTATTTTTTCCGTTTTTTTTTTTTTTGATAATCGGAGAGTTCTGTTTTATCAGCTTTTAAAAACTTCGAGCTATCGATGCAAAATTTTGTTGCAGCATCTGTGATGAAGAGGATCTTGTAACCCAGTTATTTTTTGTTACCCATATCAACTGGATTTTGAGCTTCTATTTTGTCATCATCAACATTAAGATCAAAATAAAAAGCTTCAAGTTGCAGATGTTTGAGTGCATCAGCAGTCCCATGTCTTCCAGGTCCGACATTTTCAATCCTTCTGTTGTCCATGTTCAGCAATCCTGTCATTTTGTCACTTCCATCCATTTCCAAATAATCTGAAAATTTGTTTGTAATATTAGTGTTAATTTGATCAACATACTTTTTGGTACTTGCGTCACTATTTGATTGTGCATCAGCGACATTTCTCAATTTTTTATTGTCGATATCATAATCCCCATCATCAGTCAATTTGAAACCAACACCTGGTAATCCACGAATTGATTCACTTATCGTTGAAGATGATGGTAATGGTAATAGTCCATTTCAATTACTCATTATATTATTACATTATATTTTTTCATTGAAGTTTTTGGTTGTGAATTTTCGTGGCTTATCAATATACAGGAAGCAATATGGTTCTTTCGTTGCTTTCTCGTATAATTCTTTTGGAATACTGTTTTCACTACAAATTAGGCTCCTCTCATTAGCACTTGGGAAATCATAAATAGAGAAATATGAGCAGTTCAATCTTATGTCTTTTGGTGTCTTATAGTAGCTCTGACTAAGATAAATCACACTGCAATTTTTATGTCTCCCCCGTATAAAATAGTCGACTAATGGTTTTTGGTTCTTATCACATACGAAATCGTCGAATATTACCAGTTTCTGACTATCGTCTGTTAATTCAGAAACTGGTAGTATTTGATCATTGCTTGCTTTGATAACATCATAACCAACCTCATCACTTATTGGTTGGAATACATACATAAGATTCTGGTACTTGGACTGCTCTAAGTTTTTCGCATAGAGAAAGATCTTATCAAAGAAGAGCACTTCCATGATCATATGCATCAGTGTGTTCGTTTTTCCCGACCCGGATGGGCCGCAAATCAGCATTCCGAAACATCGGTCAGGTTCTACATCATGTTCAATATCATAATTTGGTATGATCATTTATATTATATGGGTATATTATTTCAATACAACACTGTGTACAACACGGTGTATAGCATGGTGTTAAACGTTATTTTTTATATATGATATTCATTTTTATGTAATGTAATAATATAATGAGTTTATTGAAGTGGAAAGAACTCGCAATGAAAAAATCTGAATTAGGGGATAAGATTAATTATGTACATAATGCCATTACGATAAAATTAGTGAACAGATAAGCCAGGAGTCATTGGCGAAGGTATTTAAACCAGTGACTAATAAATTAGATGATGTTATTGACAGTAATTTAGATTTG
>NC_090872.1:48567742-48572742 GCF_036669935.1 Montipora foliosa
ATTTCGTTCGCAACCTGGCGTGTTTCAATGAAATACATCAAAATGTGAATGATCTTGTTTTCAGAGATAAAGTGGAATAAAGTACATCAATAAAACTCTTCTTTGACCTTGAACTGACAAAGTTGTTTTTATGGCTCCTAATTTTAGCATGATTTCTATTCGCTGGCTATTGACAGTTGAATCTGAAATGGATTTTTTTCCTTTCCATTCGCTCACTGAGGGTGTGCTTGTTTTCTTTTAACACTCACTCGGTTTAAGAAAAAAAATTTGCCAAACTGGTGAATTGCAAAGTAAATTTCATTGGAAAAACCGATTTCGCACTCATCGCTTCGTGATTCATGCGATATCGGTTTTTAGGGTAAATTTTACCGTGGAATTCACTAGTTAGGCAATGAATTTTTTCTATAGAAGAAAGCAAAGAAAATGATTTAATTATTAAAGCATCAACCGGAAACATCAAAACGCGGACAATTCGAGACCTTTTATTTTCACAAACCGTACAGGCAGTAAGAATAAATAACCACGGAGGTCCGGTTTTAAGCTTGGCTAAATTATATATTATTATCTATTTAGCGATGAATAAGGATCCACCAAAGGATTAATCTTGCTTGTACCATTATGCTCTGGGCCCGTTTAACTCATTACGGTAAAGGAAAAAGTCGAGACAGAAACCTTTCTTTTTGCACCCGTAAGGTTATCTAGCAAGATTTTGATTCAAATGAGCACTGTTACGGCATTTTCACTGGGTAGGAAAAAAGTCATACGGACTTATTTTAAGATATATCTGTGGTATCTATCTTGAGCTCCCCACGAAAAAAAAGAATTGTGAGGAGTACTGCCGTGGCATTTCTTCTTCTTTAGTACACAACGTATAGTCTTTTCTGATACCTCGATAGTCTCCATTGCACTAATGTGGTCCTTAGAAACATTATTTGTCTTAATTGATACGCGGACTTTTTTATTCCTTACAGCAAAGCAAAGCAGTTTGATATAACCACTTTCAGCGACGTTCTTTTTTATAAAGTTGAAATATGCTCTGAATAACGTGTAAATTTTTGGTCCAATTAAGAAGGCGGAATCAACCTTGGGTCTTTGGATTTCCGTTGATTAACTGTGGCATTATCATATTCAAGTAGACGCGTAGTGACCTCAGATAATCTCGTAATTCTCACTTAACACATCTTTTCTTGCACCCTCTTGGAGGTGACTCTCCATGCATGATCCCGGGCCCTGGGCACTGCTTTCTTGGCCAGAGTATACAAGGGACGTATAAGTGGCACTATTCGGACACTACACAATTCAAAAAGACAACGAAATTAACTCAGATGGCAAGATTGCTTAATTCCAATTGCCTTTAAAATTTAAGAATAGTATTTTTTTTTAATATTAAGTAATATTATTCTATTTTTATAAAGCATCTAGTTGCAGATTGAGCAAAAACAACTTTAGTGGATTTATAATCCATTTTTGGACAACAGAACTACAAATTCTCTCCCCCAACGTTTACGTTGATTTGGTTAGTTTTCCTTCTTGTACAATTTGAAAAAAAAGTCTCTTAATTATCGTTCCCATACAAAACATTGAGGACTAGTACACCCAAACTCATTCCCAAGGTAATCTCTCACACCTCAAGGTAAGGGGAACAATCCTTGGAACGAAATATGGCCGCTTAGACATCATGTAAATACAAATGATAGTGGTGTGGCGCATTCGGAAAATTGGAAGTTTGGAAAGCATAATAGCATGAAAAACGGCAGAGAGCATTTCTTTCCTCGAGCTCTTTGCTATTTTGTCCTAATCTGTAAGACAGCCATAGGTTCTCATGGTCAACCCAAGAATGATGTCTAAATGAAAATTGGCACCAAGTTGGCCTTAACCTATCTCAAGGGTTGGCGAATAATTAAAAAAAAAATGTTTTATTAGAACTCCGTCTTTGCCCATCTTTTGTTTGTCCTCAACACTTCCTGGTTTCCATATATTTCGTACTGTATTATTTGTATTGAGGCGTCTAACGAAAAATCTCTGGTTACAGTATAATGATCCGATGTTACAATTATCGAGGCATGGAATTTTACTGACCATCATTCTGTGCATATTCAATGCGGCATATCCACCCTCTTGTTCTGAAATTTGGGACCTAATATCAGTCAGGTTCATCAATGTCACGTCTGCTTCTACGTCACCACTTATGTGGTTAGGAAAGATATCAACAGAATAAAACCTTGATTTGAACCTGATTCATACTATTATTATTATTATTGTTATTATTATTATTATTATTATTATTATTATTATTATTATTATTATTATTATTATTATTCCTCGTAGACTCAGGCAGGATGTTCAGCCTGGTGTTTTTAGTCCTTTGGAGCAGGTTACAACAAGTCACCACAGGTCCCAGGTCTCTTTTGTCCTTCTTACAGGGATAGTACTTTCCTTAGTATCTTTGCTGTCCCCAACAATGCTGTTTTCTGGATAACTTCCAACCTCACCTTCACACCGATTCGCCTCATGTACTCCTTAAAGTTGACTGACACAGCTCCAAGGGCCCCAATAACAATAGGCACTACCATGACTTTTTGCATTTGCCATGCCTTTGCAATTTCATCTTTCAGTAGTTGGTATTTCTCTACCTTCTCAAGTTCCTTATCCTTCACCCTATCATCACCATGGGATAGCAACATCAATTATGACAACCTCTCTCTCCTTCTTATAAACAAAGATAATATCTGGTCTTCTTGCCTTAAATTAAGGTTAAGTGGACCTTAGGATATCAGTCCTTTTAAGGATATCATATTTTAAAAAATATGATATGTAAACAAGTCTGATATTCTGTGAGTTTTTCTTTATAAGTTCTATTGCTTTTTTAGACTGCTTTGAAATCATGTCCGTGAGGTTTTTAGTTTTCTCAATATGTTCATTCTGTACTGCTGCATGCATGCATGTGTGTTACATGCACCCGATGCACCCCCCCCCCCCCTCCCCCACCTGATACTGTTGTTGTTGTTTTTTTCTGCACTAACGATGCTCATTCCTCTACGCGCAAAGATGAAGGAATTCTCGCAAAAAAGCCAGCTTGGCAAGAAATTACTAATCAGTCGCTTACCTTGCAGAATCTTCCTTCCTCGGAGCTACGAAAAAAATAAAAGAACCTTAACATCATGTGGGTGGTAGGCAATGGGTTCTCATGACGATGCTGCTGTTGAGGACGGTGATGATGAGGAAAGGGACGATTACATGTTACCACGAACTTGCATTCAAATGGCCATTGCTCCACTAATTTCATTGTTGGAAATGCTAAGTTTCAGACAGTCATTTGACCTTGAACATCGAGTTGCTAATCAATAAACTAAGGTTATTTCGCAGTTGCTCTGGCAAGAACTGCTGAGCTTTCGGAACTTTAAGTTTCAGGTGATAAGCCAGCTGTCATTTCGTCTCGGAAAGAATACTTACATATATGAATGAAGAAATTTGCATTTCTCTTGACTGAAATCTACATCTTCCAAACATTAGGGCCAAAAGGATTGATGGGGAACATTTTCCAACATTGAACTTTCAATTTTTGAATTTTTTTTTCTTGTTACTAAGTTGATATAAAATCAAACCTTTCCTGAGCCACAACCAGAAAGATAGAAAAATGACGACTGTCCATCCTAAAAGCGCTGCTATCATCCACGGTATATGAGACGGTTTACCCTTCTTTGGAATGAAAGCTGTTACACTTGACATAGACGAAGAATTAGCATTCGTAGTATAATCTGGAGAACAATAGAAGTGAAGATGAAAGGAAAAGTCAGGTTGAAATGAAAAGTAAGCGTTGAGGCCCGACTAAACTATTAAGTTAATATCAGCTGTCACCATAATTCACATAAGGGTTTTTTTTTTTCGTGTCGTTAAGAAGAAATAAAAAGTCTAATAAATCCTCCCAGGACATCTCGGAAATCTCGCGTTTCACCTTAAAGCAACTTTCTCAACCTTTATAAAGTGACTTTTGTCCCTTATAGTACAACATTTAAAAGTAACCGTCGATACTCAGTAAAAAATGTCGAGATCCATTTACAATTTTATTTTGTTTTGGTGTTATTTTAATTGATCGTTTGCTTATTTGACCCGTGTAGCGGTGGGCTTGTCGTAATAAGCATTATTTTCTTTCAGAATCAAACCTTTTATCTTCGTCACATTGGGATCCTCTTTCACTGAAGCAGAAAGGCCCTAATCGAGTCGCATATTTAGAAGGTTTCGCAATAAGGCGAGAATCATTGTGTCATTTTTTGATTTTCTCCACCTCTTAGCTTCAAGTTTTAATCAAAAGTCAACCAATCCAATATTCTACTAAACTTAGTCCAACTTAGCAGCTGCAGGTTCCGCTATCAATTGTATCTTATGGTAAGCGCGCTTTCTTCAATTCTTGGAAAAAACCGTTGTTACTTGTTGTTGATTGCTTTCATTTTCTTTTTCTTGACTAAAAAGGAAGAGCTACCACTTAAATCATTTATACTAAAGTCGACATGTTTTTGTCGTCACCTACAAGAACTGTTCCTACAGGTCACACTTCTTGCTATAATGTATGATGTTGTGTTGACTGGTAGCCGATCGCATCGCCGACCAGCTGGCTCAGCAGGTACCAGAAGGTCCCGTTTTCGAACCCTACGTGACTAACACCCGTGGTATTAAAGAAACTGAGGCGAAAGTGTTGCCTTTGAAATTACGCCTGAAATGATTTGAAGTGTAAGTCGTGCTGAATAAGGAATAAAAGCTGCTGGTCCCATCTCCCAATCCTAGACTGCTCGCAGTTCCTTCTGAGTCAGTCGAACCGCCTGCTTTGGTCAAGCAAGCAAGCCGAGGGGAGAATGATGATTGAGAAAAGACATAGGGGTGGCACGATCTTCTGTAACCGACGCGTTCAGAATCTCCTGTTGCTGTGCAACGGGAAATTCGTGTTGGCCCATTGACAATGGACCGCTGTCAGAGTTTTCTGACGAGTTAATTACCTTTTGTCT
>NC_090872.1:48577742-48585242 GCF_036669935.1 Montipora foliosa
ACACCCCACATGTTTGTTCTTTTCTTAGATGGCAAAAGTTATTAATATATAATGTGATTTGGACCTGCAGCTAGAAACAGTGTCCCATGCATAAGGTATCATTGGGTTTGATGCCAGTAAAATAATTTTGGTAATTAATATGTTTAGAGTTTTTATCATAACTTCTCATCTTGGTCCTGATGGACTTCAAACATGCTCTACCATTTTGCACAAGGAACTTGTCAATCAACCGTTACCTTTTGGTGTGTTTGCAATAAGATCTTTGGATAGCAGTTGATTTATTTTTCTTATCCCTTATGTGTAGATATCCTATTTCTGTCACATAGTTAGTTTTAAGCTTTTATTTCCTGTAGTGTATCTTTATTATAGTTAGCACATGACTCCGCAAGCATGTATTATTGCTTTAATTAATGTTGATTGTGTTTGAATAAAGGATATTGTTGTCTTGTCTTGTAGATAAGGCAAAACAGCCTCAGTTGTATTTGCATTATTATTTCTGAGTGTTACTTTTAAAGGGCAGACCATTAAAAAGTGCACATAGTTTGCAGGAGTCCAGGAAAATTATTCCAAATATTCATTGATTTGAAGTTCCTGAAGCAGGTAAATCTTGAAGAGTTTACGTAACGATATTTGGAATATACAACATTTCTATTTGGGAATGTTTAAGGCCACAGAATTTATTTTCTTTATGTTGAGAAGTACTGTAAGAGCTGTCAGGTAACTCAGATGGAAATTTGACAGACCTTAGCTGTAATTCAAATTATTAGTACAGTTTTGGTCGTTAGTGGAACATAATATATTATTGGGCCATTTTTTAGTGAGTGATTAACCCATTGAGTCCTGCAGGGGATTCCCCATTGACAAGTAAAATCGTCTGGTGTTAGATAGAGTAAAATGCTAAGTATGGCCGGTTTAGGGGTGAAAGGGTTAAAGTGCTATTGTTAGTTTGACTTTCTTTTTCTTCATTTGAACCAAAACAAGTGATTAATCATCACTTCCACCATGCTTTGCTTTGCATTGCTTTGGCTTTTAGAACAAAGTATCAAAGTTGAAGCTGGTGGCTCGAGGAGTAAACTATAAAGACTATAATGGTATTTGAGTATTATTGTAGAACAAATTTGCCTATATCATTAAAGTCATTAAATCAATGGGAATCCAAACATGAGGATAAAGTTTGCTCAGGAGGGGTTTTCCCTATAAAAATGGCAGGCCACTTATTGGATTTTTTTTTAAAAACAACCCTTAAAGGTAACAGAACCTTGTTTTGTGGACGTAGGCTAAAGAAATCTGACCCCTTAGAGGGACCAGTTCTAAAGTGACAAATGACTGGCAAATAACTTTTACTTATGAATTATTCATAAGTAAAAGTTATTTGCTCGTGTACCAAATTGTCTTACAGTTCCAGTCATTTTTCACATTGATAGCCTTAAATGTACTGCAGCAACTCTGCCAGCTGTTTGGTCTCAGCATCATAAGCACTACAAATCCACATTTTTTTCTCCAAAACGGAACAAAAAGAACCCCTGTCATTTTCGTAAGGGAGCCCCCCTTGGGGAGTTTGTTTACTTTACCACCATTGTTTAATACTATCCAGGGACTAAATCAAGAATGGAAATAGATTACAGTTTGAAAAAATATGTCACTTTTTTTTGCTTCTTACACTTACTGCATTCAACTTTAAATTATTCATCCTTGGAAATGGTAGGAATGATTAGTATTCTTTAAAGCAATTGCTAAAAATTCATTGCACCTAATGTTGAAATATATTTTCCATATGGAAAGGTAACAGGAGTTATTTCTGTGAAAGTCTTCTCCAGAAAACTCCAACTTGGGATTACGCCCCTTTCAAATGTAGCTTTGTATGCTTTTGCTCGATGACTTTGAACAATTATTACAGAAATATGAAGTTATGGAGTTTTTTAAAAGTTAAATCTAATGGAAGGGGATTTAAATTATTGAAACCACTGTGTTGCAACCAGAGTCCACAAAGAGAGGTAAAATAATTTATTGCACTGGAAGTAATTAGTAGGCCAGCATGAAATTTGTTTTGGATAATAGCACTGAATCACTTTCAACAAGTTTTCTAGACTTTGAAGATACCTAATTTTATATCCTCCTGCTGTTTTATTGCTGGAAGATAAAACCAATTCTTGATTAATTATTTTTGTTGTCACATTAACCCACTACAATGTGTTGAAAGCGTATTATTACCTGCAGTAATATTTTGTTACAGTAAAATCCCCCCTGCTAGTGAGCTGGATTTCTGAATCAAATTTTCAACTTGGAATACCGGTATTGTTTTGGCTATTCAGAGTTAACCTAATCTATGTTTATTTCTATAATTTGGAGGGAAGCAAACGATTGGCATTTTGCTTGAAATGCCTATAGCAAAACATAATTGCAACTAAAAGGTTTCCTTCTAGTGTACCCAATATGAGGTGCTTATATGGCATGTTATGTATGACATTGGTGCTAAATTCACTTTAAAATTTATCTTTGAACGACTGACATACATTTCTAACTTTTCAGGGACGTCATGCATTTCTTTTTTTTCCTTCGTCTTAATAAATTTGCTTTCATGGACCACTTGAATGGCCATTTTAACAACTTAATTTTGAAAAAAAATGCAAAAATCTTAACATTTTCTGCTAGATGCGGGCCCCCGCGGAAACAGTGTGCAAATATTCAGTCGAAAGAAACCATTTGGAAATTTAGTGATATATTTTTTGCTCCACTTTTTTAAAGATAAACGCATGAATTGAAATCAAGATGGTACTCCATTAGCCGGTAAGCTCCACAAACAAATTTCCACTCAAACACTGTCACAGCAACCTGGACTCGCGTTGACCTTGAAATTGTTAAAGAGATTTCCCTCGTAGCACTGTTGGCTAAAAAGTACGGTGGCCCACAACTAAAAAGAGAATTTCGCTTGCATAAAAACGCACTATGCAGTCAAAACATTCGTCCGTTTTACTGGCCTGAAAAAGGTCCTTTTTTTATCGACGGAGATCGGATAAACACCCGATGGCAGCCATGTTTTTCGCCAGTGAGCAATAAGTCAGTGGTTACCGTCTTGCGCACGCGTCCTTGAAAGGCAATCTTAGCCAATCAGCGGTTTTTGAGACCTGTCAGTTAGACCTTATCGAGGTCAGCTGGTTAACCGCTGACCCGGGACTGGTTATTGATTGGACCCATATGACCACCGCGCTTTTCCTTTTTTTTTTTTTTTTCCGGGAACAAAATTCGGAATGTTCACTTACGTCGCTCATTTTGACAGAAAGTTGGGATTTCTATAGCAACAAAGTTGTTTTAGTTCGCATCTCGCGCGCACTTTCATTGCAAAACTATTGAGAAAATCCCCGTATGAGGGCCGTACGCGATGGCGCGAGCCATCCCGGCACCTCGCGCCCCGGTTTTTCCACCAAATCTCCACCAAACCATTTGGAAGGGTGTCGGGGGATTTTTTCTTCTGTGTTGTTTCGTTTTCTTTTGTTTTCCCGAAACTACAACATAACACAGAAAAGTAAACAAAAAGCGAATGAATCCAACCCTGAGTTGGAAATTCGCTGATAGATAGCCGATTCCGAAAGACTTGCAGTAATGCTTGCAGTAAACGTCTGAAGGTGGCGTGACATATTGATGTTAATTTGCGCAAGAAGTTCACTTGTTTCACGGCGTGGAATATTTCTTAGAGATTACGACCTTTTTTCACGTTGTGAAATAGTTTCACGGTGAATGTGACTTTTTTCACAGCGTGAAAGAGAAATTTCACTCACATTCCAATAATTTCAACATTTTCACGGCCAGGACCCTGAAAATAGTCATAGCGTGAAATTTGGATAAGCCCCCAAATCGCTTGAAGGGTCATAAATTGCGTTCATAACTGCGCTGATCATAGCTTCATTTGGTTACAGTTTGTGGCTGCAATCGAAAAACAAACCGCCTTCGATTTTCAGCTCTGCGTCTCAAGGCCAGAGTAAATATGAAAGAAGAGGTTTGACCTGATACAGCACCCGTAATATCAACAACAATTAACATTTTCATTTACAGCCCCTGTCTGTTGCTTGCTTTGATCGGTGCATCTCAGTGAACGCCTACTTAACGTCTTGTTGCATTGAACATGCAAGCTAACTCGAGTTATTGAATTTAAAATGTCCATTTTTTGCATTTCTCATTCTCAACGCCTAGTGAGGGCAACCAAATTTGTTTTAAATACCTTCAGTACGTGCCATGTGGGTTGATGAGTGACTTCAAATTCGCACAAACGAGCTTCAAGGGCGCGAGAGTCGGCTCTCATTATCGACGATAAAGCAAAGGCAAAGTAGCTCTATTTAACGTCGGTACTTCCTTTCAGCTATGAGGCTGGTATCAATAGAAGCTGACGGTGCCTCCTTAACCCCCCTCGCTCTGTCGATCAGTGCCTCATTATGGTAATGAAGCCACAGCTGCACAAATCAGAGGAAAGTCCAAACAGAGGTTGAAGTCTTACGACCTCTAACTATCTAAGACGCACACCAGTCAATGAAAAGAGAAATCAAATCAAATCAAATCAAATAAATAAATAAATAAATAAGTATAAATCAGAAAATCTTTACATGGCATGTGCATCTCAAGTATTTGAAATACCACGTGCGACGGTTTAGAACAAAATTTAACAATTATTCGCCGAAGGCGAGGAGAATATCTGTGAATAATTGCTTTAGCATAATAGGCCACGTTCGGTATATCAATATTCCGGCATTGCTACGAGTCTTTCTGATCAAATGTCACGGCTCAGTTCTGTTTTCTTTGTCTCACAAGTTTCAAGGGGGATTTCTAAACAAAACAATATTCAAATTTAACCATTAAGCCTCGTAGCCATTGTATGAATATTGATATATCGAACGTGGCCTATTACATAGGTTATTATTTGAAAAATAATCTAATATCAGTCCGGCCTCTCTGACTTTATCTCCAAAAGATCTAACAAGTGCTGACCATTCTAATTCCGCCCATCCATCCTCGTTACTCCCAGAGAGAACCTCAGCATCTTAACATCTTAACCTCGTCTGTCACCTCGACAAAACGGCTTGCGGCCATTTTGAAAAAAAAAAAAAAAACGCTTAGGTGATTATCGCGTAATAACCACCTCTAGTGCAACCAATCAGCGCAGGGAATTTTCAATAATCACCTATGTAATTATACTAAGGTAGTTTATTCCAACCAGGAGCCCATCTGGAGCGTGCAACTTCCATACAGCGTCTGTGAAACGGCGTTTTCACAAGTAGGTTTGCTTTTTAGACTAGCCCTTCCCGCGAATTAGGTCAAAAAACAAAGGCAGTTCCGGTTCGGTGACCCTATGACGTCAGCTTAATTTCTTGTAATTGGTCATCGGGCTCCTGTGGGAGTCTCTTTCGCGGGAAATTCAATCTAAAAATAAATCGGTCTGTGAAAACGCCATTACACGAACACAGTAGAGTTGTAGGCTCCGGGTCATGGGTTCCTGTTCCAACTCAGTACTCTAACAATTCAATTTTTTCCCATCGCTTACCTCCCTCATTTTGTTGTCGAGTTGTGATCACTGAATCTGTGGCAACGGAAATATCTGGCAATGTGTGGATTGTAGTAGGCTTGATTGTTTCCTTTTCATCGATATCTGGCTCAGCTTGTTAAAATATTGAAATAATAAAGGAGAATACGAGCGTTTATTTACGTTGTGAATGCAAAGGTAACACTCTGAACAAAATTACACCCGCGTCGATTTTCTGGCCTCAAACCAATTTATTAAAAAAGGTTGTTTAGTGAGGAAGGCATGGTACATTTTACTTAGAGCAAGACAGGCGCAGATTCGTAAACAACTTAAGTAGGTGTAGAGTTGCGGCAACTACAGAGGAATAAAGTTGATGAGCCATACAATGAAGTTGTGGGAAAGAGTAGTGGAAGCTCGACTAAGGGCAGAATTGAGCACTTGTGGGCAGCAGTATGGTTTCAATCCAAGAAAGAGTACTACAGAAAGCAGCGTTTGCTTTAAGGATGTTGGTGGAGAAGTACAGAGAAGGCCAGAAGGAGCTGCCTTGTGTCTTTGTAGACCTAGAGAGAGCATATAACAGGGTACCGAGAGAGGAACTGTGGCATTGTATGGGGAATTCTGGAGTGGCAGAGAAGTATGTTAGAGTGGTACAGGTCATGTATGAGAGCTGTAAGACAGTGGTATGTACTATCGATGTGACAGGGGAGTTCAAGGTGGAGGTGGGACTGCACCAAGACTCAGCTTTGAGGCCCTTCTTGTTTGTTATGGTGATGAACAGACTGACAGATGAGGTTAGACAGGAACCTCCATGGACTATGATGTCTTCAGATGATATTGTGATCTGTAGTGAGCAGAGAGCAGGTAGAAGAAAATCTAGAGAAATGGAAGTATGTTTCAAGTTTTCAAGTTTTATTTATTTACAAGAAACAGTTTACGTCGTTACTAGGCTAGTCTCCTTCGCAGCCGTTTTTTGGGTGTCACGCAACGCTCCCCCCAAAGAACCGGCTGCTTAAACCCGAACCACATTCCTTTCCCTTTGTTTTGAGATCATGAGGTAATCTCAAAATCCACCAATCACGTATCAGTAATTTGTCATTGAAGTCAGTTTCCGCGCGAAAAAGTTTCCAGATATCACAGAGAATCCCTATGGATGAAACTCCCAAAAAATTGGTAGAAAGCAGTTCTAGGTGCTTCATTTGTTCATCAGCTTCTCTCAAGAACAACAAAATTTTCATTTTCGGAAAAAGTTCACTCGACATTGCTGGAGTCATTCGTTCATCACTATCTGTGGACGTGAGTCGCTACTCAGAAAATAGCGATTTGTTCGTTTGTAGGGACAAATGCTACCAGCGTTTGATAAAATTTCAACGAGCATCAGATAAGGTGAATCAGCTTAAGCGAGAAATTGAAGAGGCCTTCAATACAAGAGAAAAACAAAGGGTAAAGCGACTGCTACAATCGGACGAAGAGAAAATATTATTTGGCGAGGAAGGTGCTAGAAATACGGTAACGCCTCCAGGAAAGGCATCCAAATAGCTTCGGTTCTCGGATACCACTTGTACTTCTTCTGGAGATGCGGCTGCTTTGGCAACACCAATTTATCATGGCGGAACGCCGCTGGTTTCTTGCTTATCTCCGATTCAGAGTCATCCCTATAGCCTCGTCCTGAACGCTTTTCAAAATTCACAACTGAATTGTTCTGGTCCAAGATTGACATCAACGCCAATTTCGTCGAACCATATCAGTACTTATGATTCGAGTCAAGTAAGAGTCTCCATAAAGTATCCAAGTAAAATCGTTAACAAACATCTTTCCACAGTTTATCAGCCCGTAGGAAAGGCGTTATCACATGGTATTCCATCTCAAATCGCACGGGCAATAATGAAATGTCAACCATTACGACAACACGTTACTCAACAGGTGTTAAAAATTGTCTCGAAAGAGGTTACTGGCTTATGCTCGAAGTCAAATCCTTCGCTGTTGAGGAAATC
>NC_090872.1:48592742-48612742 GCF_036669935.1 Montipora foliosa
GGTCCACTGTGAAATTTTTTGCTTTGAACTTTGAGTCTCGCGTCGCCGAAGCCGCAGCAATTCATTATGGCCGTTCCAGCGGAAGCTTTGGCTAACCATATACAAGTTCAGGGCCCAGGACAAGGACAGCTGCTAGTACAGGACCAATAGGTTCAAGCTCAAGAACAACAACTTCAAGCCGAAGCACAACAACCTCAAGCGCCACCGGGCGCCGCGGCTGCCCAAGTTCAGGTTGGCAAGGTTTTTCTTATGTTTGGTCGTGTGTTCGACCTGAGAAAGAGTTTGGTCGTGTGTTCGACCTGAGAAAGAGTTTAGTCGTGTGTTCGAGCTGAGAAAGAGTTTGGTCGTGTGTTCAACCTGAGAAAGAGTTTGGTCGTGTGTTCGACCTGAGACAGAGTTTGGTCGTGTGTTCGACCTGAGAAAGAGTTTGGTCTTGTTTCGGCCTGAGAAAGAATTTGGTCGTGTGTTCGACCTGAGAAAGAGTTTGGTCGTGTTTCGGCCTGAGAAAGAATTTGGTCGTGTGTTCGACCTGAGAAAGAGTTTGGTCGTGTGTTCGACCTGAGAAAGAGTTTGGTCGTGTGTTCGACCTGAGAAAGAGTTTGGTCGTGTGTTCGACCTGAGAAAGAGTTTGGTTGTGTTTCGACCTGAGAAAGAGTTTTGTCGTGTGTTCGACCTGAGAAAGAGTTTGGTCGTGTGTTGGACCTGAGAAAGAGTTTTGTCGTGTGTTCGACCTGAGAAAGAGTTTTGTCGTGTGTTCGACCTGAGAAAGAGTTTGGTCGTGTTTTCGACCTGAGAAAGAGTTTGGTCGTGTGTTCGACCTGAGGAAGAGTTTGGTCTCAAGCGACCGCTGCCCCAGTAACTGCCTAGAGGTGAAAGGCCACGATTTTATCCGTATCCACGTCGCCAGCCCCCTGTGTGCATGTCTTGTGGCAAGCGAGGCCACTTTGCAAGGTCTTGTAATTAACTCTCGATCTAGGGGCAGTTCCGGCCACCGTAAACAAAATTAGAAGTGTTACACCCAGATTTAGTTAATATGTGGCGTTATTTAAATGTGTTTCATGCAACTCATATCGTCTCGTTTTTTGTTAGTTTCTTTTTATTTTTCTTTATTATTATTATTATTATTATTATTATTATTATTATTATTATTATTATTATTATTATTATTGTTGTTTTTTATTCGTAGTCGGACTTACTTCTTTCCCCTCCCGCTCCTTGCCGTACCAGAAGGGAATTCTAAACCACACCCTATAACCTGTCTCAGGACGGGTTCCTGGTCCGGCCAGGCAGGCGGGAGTTGCCCTCCCTTTTCTTTTTCTATGTTCTTTTTGTTTGGGGTCTACCTTCGCATAGATCGTCGTTCCCTTTTTTTTTTCCCATCCTTTTTATCCTAGATCAAGCCTCTCTATTCCTTTGCGGACAAACTACTGCTGCGATTGCCAGGGTCGTCATCCCACCAGATGGGCCGGACCTCTTCCTTAGAGACTGCTATCTCTTCCGTTCCTAGAAAGGCGCCGTATCGAACAAACCATTCATCGGTTCTGTGATTGCTAATCGTCTATCCCTCCACTTGGCTACACTCAGAATACATAATGGCGAAACTATGCACCGCTTCCGTAGCGGGTGTTCGATAACTATGTCTCTCATAGGTGTTTCCCCAGAAAATGTAGTCCCACGCTAATTCGGCCTTGGTTGACAGCGCTTCAACGGTTGCAGGGGATCCTTCTGCGGCAATTTCAGTAACAAATCTGTTTCGCGTCACAACCGAATTGCACGGTTTTTCTCTCGCCTTTCCTTACAAGTTTATATGATCTTGTCTTGGAAGGGGAGTTATTTATTTTCTGAGTTTTGGGGAGAGTATTATTAAAATCCTTGTTGCGGCTTTGTTTTCCGTTTCGATTGCTTTAGAGCGGAAGGCGGTGACAAAATCTCCCTTCCCATAACTTAGTATCGCGAAGGCAGTCAGTGGTTGTATTGACAGTGAAAATGGTATACTATCGGCATAAGAGTTTTCAGTTTCTAGACTTTCAATTAGTTTTGTTCTAATCATCTTCTTAAAATAATTCCTGGATACGTTCTTGAGACTAGTTCGTATCCCATTTCAGATTTTCAAACCCACACGTGAAAATGCCTTACTTTGAACGTTAAGTGCGGATTGTTTGGTAAAACAAAGGAAAGGAGAGGAATGAAGGTGTGCCGTACCAAGACAGAATACATGTGTGCGAATTAGAACGGTGAGGTTACAGGAAGAATGAAAGGAAAAGTTTACCATACGGTGGTGAGACCAGCGATGTTGTATGGCTTAGAGACAGTGGCACTGAGTAAAAGACAGGTGGCAGAGCTGGACATAGCAGAAGATGTTGAGGTTCTCTTTGGGAGTAACGAGGATGGATGGCCGGCATTAGAAATGAGTGCATCAGATGGTCAGCACATGCTAGATGTTTTGAAGATAAAGTCAGAGAGGCCAGACTGATATTGGAGGGATAGGAATATATCGGTAGAAGAATGCTGATAGTGGTTAAACTGCCAGGCAGGAGACTTAGAGGAAGACTAAAGAGGAGATTTATGTAGTGAAAGAGGACATGAATTTAGTTGATGTGAGAGAGGAGGAGGATGCAGAGGATAGGGTTAGATGGAGGCAAATGATTCGCTGTGGCGACCGCTAAAGAGAACAGCCGAGGAGGAGGAGGAGGAGGATTTTGCCTAAAAACAACGCCCCTCCTACAAATAAGTGAATTCTCTGTCTCCGCCTCGTCTCGGAAAGGGGAATTGGGCATTCCATGAGGTGTGATTAACTATTCCTAGAGAGAATATAATGATAATGATAATGATGATGATAAATGGACAAACACATGACTTTTGGAGGGCATATAGTTTATTTGTGGCCCAAGTAGCATCATTTGCGCCCGAGCGAAGAGAGGGTGCAAAGGATGCAAAATGAACTTTATGCCCCACAAAAGTGATGTGGTTATCATCATTATCAAAACACAAGGCCAAATCTTACAAATTCATATAATAAGAAAAAAGATGTTTAACAGAGATATGGCATGAAACTATGGTATGGAAAGTTGTTGCTACAATACGATCAGTTAAACAAGAGCAAAAATTGAGAAAAAAGGAGTAAAAAACTCATCCACAAAAATTCACGCCAACTACGGCATTGAAATGGTATTCTCATGATCTCATTGGCCGGGCAAAGTTGTTTGACATCTCTGCATCCAGTCAGAACCAGGGCGAAAAATGCATTTTTAGCCCGGGCATCTCCCGTTTGGCACGCAAAAATGTGCATTTTACAGAGGGCAGTTTGTCATTTGGCCGCGCGTATTGATAATAATTACTATTATTATAATAGTGATAGTGATTGGCGCCTGTCAAAGAGGGCATTTTCTTTTGAACTAACCTTTTTTGTGGCAACTGCTATTGCGCCTTTCGCTAATATAATCCTTTCTGACATCACAGGGTATGTCCTCAAATACTAGATATTTCCTACCAAAGTACATTTTAGCACATGGACCACTGCCGCTTGGTTGATGTATTGCCCAGGGCCTTTTCTTTGGAGTAACCACAGTACTCCTGTTGCATATCCAAGTCCACTTTTCATTCTGTTTTTCCAAGCCAATAAAATATTCGGATTCCAACTTCAGCTCTATAAGTTTCTGCGCCAGGAAACCGATTTCCTCTTGATCCTCAATACATACCAGATGGCTCCCACTTTCCGAACATAAATTTCTGCTTTCATTCCATTTAGGGCGTTCTGCCGGTAGTAATTTATAAACAGTGTACTCGTGACAGTTGTAAGCAAACGTTGTACCTATAGTAATAATATATAGGTTAGCGGAGCTCCCGTTTTTAACCCCAGAAAGCAATAAATATCTATGGAAATACTTATGCTTCTGCATAAAGCACAAAATTAATAATCATTAGTGTATATAGTTTACGTACAATACAGTGATCAAAGACCTCTGAGCTGACAGCAGTAAACGAAAGAGCCTTCGGCAAACAATAACTGACGACTTTCATGAACAAGTAAAACCGAAATTATATGCGCAGTAACCTCTTTCACAACATTTTCCGTTTGACTGATAATCTTTACACCCTCCCTCTTCAGTTTAAAACAACAGCAGAAATTAATAACTAAAAAGTCAAGCTGAAGCGTAGTAATTCGCTTACTCGACTGTAATTTCATAGTCAAACAAAGCAGCTCACGACTGGACATCCATTTCACACAAAAAGTCTATAAATCGAAAGGTATTAATTAAGTGTGGACAGTCGACACAGTAATAATGAATTCAGTTCCAAAATAAGCAACCGTAGCCGGCCACAAAACCGCGTGACAAATAAGACAAACGATTGTTATAACTCAATCGGGGTTGGAGATTTTGCCAAAAATTGCAGGTTCAAGCCTATCAAACCGCTTTTCTAAGTCTTATCTGGTATTCGCTTTTGCATCCAGCCAAGCATAGATTTCTTTTTATTTTGAAAAATGTTCTTTTTAAAGCGATAAACGATACTGAAATACCTATAATATTTTCAAAAAAAGATGATTTGACAAAAAAAATCAATGCTTAGCTATATTCTGTGTTTGGGGGTGAAACGTGCCACATAAAAAAAATTAATTCAATTCAAAGACCTTTAGTTATAAAAACGAGCGATAAAAAATAAGAATGACGTTTCGACCGCTCCACGGTCATTTTCAAGACCGTGGAGCGGTCGAAACGTCGTTCTTATTTTTTATCGCTCGTTTTGATAACTAAATGTTTTAGTAAGAACTTATTACTTCGAATTCAAAGACCGCCGGAAATTTAGCTTTTTTCTCAAACCGAAAGTCAGTTCGTTTACGCATGCGCAATTGATCTGAAAACGAGCGCGAGGAAGGGCGAGGAAAACCCTTCAATGCAAACAATAGTCTGTGCGGTTATTTGTGCTTGTGAGTGGGTTTTCTGGCCAGCTCATGATATGATGACGTCAGTCACCGGAAGTAACATTTCACTTCCTTAGCAACGTGCGAAAAATCCGTCTGTGGGCTTCTCTCGAGGCTTTCTTCCCTTAAATATCTCAAATTTCGTCGCCTCTTCTCTCGTGCTCTTTCCTGCTCTTTATCCCGTTGCTCGTCACTAATATGAGTTCACGCCAGTAAAACTCCGGTTTGCCAAATGCAATGCTGCCACTCGTATCGTCACGTGATCCATCTTGGATGACACCGTTGGTGAAATCTTTGATCAGGAGGAAAACAAAAATCGGCTCAACTCAGATGGGTCGCTTGCAGGAAATTAACTGAAAGATCAATTGCTTAATTTGTAAGAACAGACGGAATATACTCAACGCGCCGGTCGGATCCACGGAATGGTGGAGGCAAGTGCATAATCTATCACAGCGTCGTCATTCTTCTGCAAAGGTTTATTTAGATACACAATCTCTACAAGAACTCAATGATTATTTTGCTGATCTCTGCTGGGACCCAGATTACAAAGAGCCTACGCCGGCGGAGGTTTGTGAAGAAATCCAGGCACCGGAGATATCAGAAAGACATGTATGGATGTGCCTACCGTATTTAAAGAAAACGGCGACAGGACCAGATATGATACCATATTGGATTTGGAAAAATCATGCAGAAATTTTCGCCCGTATAATATATAAAATTTGGAGCCTGTCCTTGAAGTCTAGTACCTGGCCTTCACTGTGGAAGAGAGCTCACGTGACCCCACTCCCTAAAGTAGATGTCTCCAAGGATAAAAGTGAATACAGAGGAATTAGCGTAACACCGGTGATCAAATTCACAACATTCAACAATGTAATGAATTACTACTACTCTTGGGCGTTACTTTTCAAAGTAAATGTAAATACAACCTTCACGTTAAATCGAAACTATTGAAGGCCAATAAGTGCCTTTTTATTTTAAGATCGCTAAGAAAAGAAGGGATGTGTCAGGAAGGGGTGGACCGGTTTTTTAACACAGTAGTTTTACCGAATTTCACGTATGGCCTGTCTGTATATGGGGCGCCTGACTCTGATCTCACTGTTATACAATCATTTTTAGACAGAAGTTTTAAAAGAAAATATATATCGGTTAAAATTGACATTCGGAGCATTTTACTAGAATCGGACTTGAATTTATATACGTCACGCTCTATTAGTTCTTGTCCTATTTTCTGCATATTACCAAAAGAAAAGGAAACAAATTATAACTTGAGGAAAACATCTGTAAAGCGCCCAGCAGTTAATACTGAAAGGTTGAAGAACTCGTATGTAAATAGACTAATTTTTAAATATAGTATTTAGGTTGCTAGATTATTGATGTTATTTTTATTAATATAGCTATAGCTGTAATTTCTTAAATTTGATATATTTGTAACTCGAGATATGTTCTTTTATCACAAGACAATAAAGATTATTATTATTATTATTATTTATTATTATTTTCCGCCAAGGAAAATTGCCAGCGGAGCTCAAGCGCATCAGCGGAGCACCATAGTAAGGACTGTTAGAATAAATGAAATTTCTTATATTTGAACGGTGTAATGGACATGAAATGAACGTTTCAAAGATCGCGATTGGAACCGATGACCTTGCTATTGCACTGCACTCGCGAGATTTTTTCAAGCTTCCTTGAAAAACAAAAATCAACTTAACTTGATTACAATGGTAATTTTAAGAGATAAAGAAATAAAAATGAAGTTTTATTAACAAGCATAGGCAACCAAGGATAAATAACTTTTTCTTCTTCAATTTTTCTTCTTTTTAAGTGAAAAATGCAGTGCGAAGTATGAAAACTTTAAAAACGGTCTCAATTTACAAATATAGCGCGCTTAACCGAATGAATCCTTCAAGTTGGTTGTACCGGCATTTGTCGTTTTTCGCTTTCGGCGTGTTTTCAGTATGGATACCTTTACTGAAACTGAAAGAAGGAAGGAAGGAAGGAAGGAAGGAAGGAAGGAAGGAAGGAAGAAAAGAAGAAAGAAAGAAACGTCTTAATGAAAAATTTCATCATTTGCAAATTTATCGGCGCTGGGAACTTACAAGAACACGAAAATTTCGTTGTGTTACTTTTTTCATAGCTTTGACAGCTCTGATTGAACAGGAAGTAGTTTCTATCTCGTCAACAATGTGGCTTTGCCCACAATAGAATCTTTTCGCAACCTCCACTTATTTCATTCAAACGCGACAAAAACGTAGGCAACTTTTTAGTTAAAAGCGCGCTCAAAACTAACGAGCAACCCGGCACTTCAAATGCGCGCGCTCACGATGCAAAACTTGTCTTTTCACTGTTAACACTAGCAAGATATCGGGACCTAAGCGATCTGTTAAGATCACCGATCGTTTCACATGTACCTCTGCAAATGTCATTTATTGCATAACCTGTACGTTATGCAATAAATTATACATTGGTGAGACAGGTAGACGACTAGGTGACCGATTCCACGAACACCTTCACGATGTTGAGAAGAATGACAAGGATGCATCTAAGCCAGTCACTCGCCATTTTAATCTGCCTAACCACTCCAAAAAAAAAATGGCTATCTGCGGCCTTTCCCTACATCTAGGTACGACGGAAAGCCGCAAGAATCTGGAACAAAAATTTATCTTTCAAATCGGCACCCTTAATCCTCACGGTATTAACGAACGCTTTTCATTTAACTAATATATTCCTATTTTTCACGTTGCCATGTTACCACCAATAGCGTAGCTCCTACTCTACTATAAAAGCTACACGTAACCCATAATCCCTCGATTCGCTCTGACGAAGGGCTAACGCTCGAAACGTCAGCTTTTAGAATCTCTGTACGGTGGCCAATTTACATTATCAACTCCGTTGATAAAACCAAATTTTTGTATACTACTTCCCCACCGACGCAGCACCACAGTTTCTTTAGAAACTACCCCTTCATTCAAACTATTACAACTATCACAAGCTTTTCATTCTTTCTAGAACATTATAAAAGGGTGGCTGACCCTCTGTCTGTCAGAAAAGATCACTAACATCTATATCGTTCGCCACTGTTATTTTCCCTCCTGACAAGTTACCCCCCCCCCCCCCTTCCTTATCAGTGTAAGATTCGATATTACTTCTAAGTTTCTTTCACTTATTAAGACCAGAAACCCATAAGGGTTGAAACATGTAACGGCCCCTTGTGCGCTGGGAAACAAGCTTCTGAATATTCAATTTGCTAAGTACCATATTTGGAACAACAAGAGCGAGGGGTTTCCAAATATGGTACTTAGCCCTGAAACATTCAACCAATCAGTTCGCACTGAATATTCGGAAGCTGTGAACACGCGTTACACGTTTCAACCATTATGGGTTTTTGTTAAGACCTAATTAGTTATATAAATGTAAAACCCTCTCCCGTTCTGTAGTGCTTATGTTAGTATATTAAAGTAAGGAAAGTACTGTAAGCAAGATAGTTTTCTTGTTGTTACTGGGTTGCCAGTATGGCAATCCCAGTCGGAAAATGGGTAAGATTTCGTGGTTTTCTAATTTTTGTATGTGTCGCTAAAAGTCTTGGCTGCCACTCCTCTGCTAAGTGGTGTCTTTGTGCATAGAGTCTTCTGTGCGTATTTTGTTAGGTTTGAGGGGTGTGGGGTAATGCGTAGATTTCTCTGGTGCACACAGGGGAACCTTTAATTAACCTGCAATGGCGTCGAAAGCCATTGTAATGCGAATGGCGTTTTAGTGGATCTTTAAACAAAATATACCCTTATGGAGCTCAAGAATGGAACATCAATTGAATAAACAAGACAGGCGATGAAAAATATCTGGAATCTTAAAAGCGACGAGTAATGGACTTCGACAACAATCTTTCGCCTGTCGAGCCGAAATCAAAGTGAGCTGTATCTCTAATATGTTGCCAAGTGTGAAGTTATGTACAACACTGAAACCAAATGGCAAATTCTCTGGTAATTTATGAGTTCAACAAAGACAGAGAAGGAATCGAACACCTTAAGTGGATCTGTGATCTCTGTTGTCTGGCTATTTTTATTCATTTGTACTCAACTCTGCACAGTCTTGCAATAACAATTGGAAATTTCACTAATTCTTGTTAACCCTCAATGGCGTCGAAAGTCATTGTAACGCGAATGACGTTTTAGTGGATCTTTAAACAAATATACCCTCATGGAGGTCAAGAATGGAATGCAATTGGATGAACAACACAGGCGGTGAAAAATAAATATCTGGAATCTTTAAAGCGATGAGTAATGGTCTTCGACAACAATTTCATTTTTCGCCGTTGAATATCAAGTGAGCTTTGCTTCCAATATTTTACTAACTTGGTATTATATACAACACTGAAATCAAATGGCAATTTTTTATGGATTTAACAAACATTGAAGGAATCGAACGCCTTGAATGCATCACAGTGTTTACCTCAGTCGCATCTAAGTTGTCTGGTAAATTACATTTATTGTGTACTCAACTCTGCAAAGGTAAAAAAAAAATGGAAATGTGACATTGAAGAGTTATTTGAATGAAAGCTTGTTGTCTCTTTTGAGCTTCATTCGTTACAGTCAAGGTTCTTTCGAAAAGGGTTTGATGTGAACTGTTAGAAGTTTATTTAATTGCATATGATTTGTGACACGGATTGGGTGTCTTGTTTGCACGCACGCAATTGAAATAGGAAGGGTCTTTTGCTTCTAATAGCAAATATGTTGTTTGTTTCTTTGGCTGAAAAAGGCTTTTTGTGAGATTTCCAGCCTTTGTGAATTTTAATATCACGTTCTGTAATTTTCGAGCTTAACAAATTTGGATACGTGGGTTGAAAATGTAATACGGGAGGATTTTTGTGGTAGTGCACTGTAAGCAGCAGTGCATAAGTCACGAAAATAGACAGGCCTGTTGGAAGCTTACTTGCGTTTTAACAAAATAAGCCCCAAAATCAGCAAAAAATTGTGACGCTGATGAATAATAAGGTAGCTGCTATTTCCGAAACTATGGAATTACCTGGTGATAAATAACCTCGCCTTGAAGAGTAAATTTTTAACTTTGCAGAAACAATGGTCAACATCAAGAGTTGGGCGATTGTGATCTTTGTGTTGAATTTGCACATTTCTTTTAAAGAAACACATTTCTTTCAAAAAAGAAAAAGAAAACTAACAAAAAAAAAAAACAACAAGGAAAGGTTACGTTTTATACAAACGTTGGCCGTGTAGCACTTATATTTTAAACAGTGTTAACTGAACAGAATGTAATGTGAAGTGCTATATTTCTATCCCATATGAACCATGTGAGCGTTAGCCCTACTGATGGAAATGGGCCCACACAAGGACAGAGAAAAACTCTGACCAGGGTGGAAATTGAACCCACGACCTTCGGGTTAGATCTCCGCCGCTCTACCGACTGAGCTACAAGGCCAGACGAGAGCACGCCGTGGGAACTGTGTGGGCCCATTTCCATCAGTAGGGCTAACGCTCACATGGTTCATATGGGATAGAAATATAGCACTTCACATTACATTCTGTTCAGTAAACTCTGTTTAAAATATAAGTGCTACACGGCCAACGTTTGTATAAAACGTAACCTTTCCTTGTACTTGTACATGTTCATTGCCGTTACTTTAACATCCTCAGTTCCCACGGCCTGCTCTCGTCTGGCCTTGTAGCTCAGTCGGTAGAGCGGCGGAGATCTAACCCGAAGGTCGTGGGTTCAATTCCCACCCTGGTCAGAGTTTTTCTCTGTCCTTGTGTGGGCCCATTTCCATCAGTAGGGCTAACGCTCACATGGTTCATATGGGATAGAAATATAGCACTTCACATTACATTCTGCTCAGTTAACAAAAAAAAAAACCCGGATATCTTGCCATCATTTGAGAAAGATGCTTCGCTGTTTCGTGAGTAAACACGCCGCGGTAACTTGATCACGGCGCCCGCTGAATTCGATGTCACTTTCGATTTTGCGATGTACTTGTGCACCAAAAGTACAATAACAAAATTGAACGTAGCAAAAATCTCCCAAAATGTTTTTTGCTGATGGTAACTTTTTATAATCGCGGTTCAAAATTAATGTTGTTTTCATTTCGTAAATTTTGTTGCTGATGGCAAAATATTTTATTCTCGATCGACTGTCCTGAAAACTTCCTTCTGCTCTTCCTAAAAACTGTGTATCAATATTCATATCCTTTTGCATTAATAGTTGTTTTGCATAAAGCAAGCTAACAAAGTCTTAGTTCGCATTTTTGAGCGTTAAAATGGAATTTTCGGTCCTAAGCTTCTGTTACAAAGTGGTCACCCATCCAGATACTTACCCCGCCAAACAACGCTTAACTCCAATCAACTTTAGCATTACAAAGCTGTCAGGTGCTCAGAGTGCACGCTTAAACTTGTGGTGAAAAGAAGTTGTGAGGGAACTTGAAAATGATCAGCATGTCAGCCTAGAAGCCAATGTTTCTCGATTCCCTTTTATTTTCTTCAGTCTTTCTGGGTGTAGTATTTTGCTAGTAACCACATGTCCCCTCAGGGGGCTATGTTAATGCACTACCACATGTACGCTATGCGTGAAATTTTTTTCTTAAGATGACAGGAATTTTTTCTTTCTGAAAACCTGGTAGCCAGGGTTTTAATCTCAGAAAAAGATCTGTTTCGTCGTGTGAACGTGTAAGACGAAGGGGCTCTGCTGGCACGACTTCTGGGTGACCCCTTAAATGGTCTTAATGACCCTTGACTTGAAAAAATTGCCTGGAATACTGCAGTTCAATACCACCCAACTCAGTGCCTTCTGTTTTTGAATGACACGTACCCCAGGTAACCCAGTGTACACTCATGGTGCGTCTAGTTGTTTAGATATCTGCTGTAAGTATCGTAAGTATCGTAAACTATGTAAATACTGTTGATGTCTGTAAAAATGTTAATTTATTAAAAAAAAAAAGTCGGCCACGGCAGCAAAAACTGAATCTTTCCAAAAACACCAGTCTTTGTTGATGTCGGCCGCATCAGGCGAGATTAAATTCGATAGGTTTGCTGCCCGTTGAAGAGAGAGAAGTCCTTTGAAATTGCCTTTATTGTAATCGTAAACAACGCGATTCATCTTTGGCGGGGCTTTTAGAACTATTTGGAATTTGAAGGAGACAATGCAATGGTCCGTGGCCGTGTCACCGTCAACTACCTTAACAACTTCCGTCTCACTGAGTTGATCCGGAATGCTTGTGATCATTAAGTCCAAGACATTGTTCCCGCGTGTTGGTATGGTGTTCAGTTGCGTTAAAAAGTGATCGTTTAGAATGTTAACAAACGTTTGATCCTTAGCACCTAACAGGTGTTGGGAGGAATCCCACGAGATCTTTGGTAAATTTAGGTTCACACAAATTAGCATAGTGTCGAATTTACTGCAAGAAGCATTCAGAAATTAAGTTGTTAAATGAGTCCATGAGTTCTCATCAGCTTCCTTCATTCGATAGCATGACCAGAGGAGGAGTTTCTGACCGAAAGTGGATCCTACTTCGACAGAGATCAATTCCAGATCTGTCGATGCTGTTGTCGAGAACTCTTTCACATATCTAAATAAACTTGACTTGACAGCGATAAACCCCCCACCAACGCGCCTAGCGATGCGATTTTTACGCATGATTGTGTAGTCTAGACCCAGCAGTTCGGAGTCCAATATATTGGCCGTTAGCCATGTTTCGCTTGCAAAAACTATATCGGCGCATTGAAAATAGATTAGGTCCTCAAATCGATGAAAATTCCAAGTATTTTCGTTTCCAGGGCCGATCCTTGGCTTCGACCTGACATCATTGGCGGCTATGTTGATGTACTGAACAATAACGAAAAAGTCTTTTGGGAATTTGGCTCTATTATTTTGCAAAACGCGAGCGACATATTGCTTTTGTTTTGTACACCGACATGGCCGTCTAATCACGAGCGTGCAAACCAAGAATGCGTGGTGGAACGTGGCAAAAATCTCCCAACTGTTTTTCACTGATGGTTTCTTTTTATATTCGCAGTTCAAAATTTATGTTGTTTTCATGTCGTAAATTTTGCTGCTGATTGCAAAATATTTTATTTTTGAGGTCACCCATCTTGACACTAACCCCGCCATACAGGGGTTAACACTTGTATTACATAGCTGTCAAACGCTCAGAGTGCACGCTTAAACTTGTGATGAAAAAGAAGTTGTGAGGGAACTTGAAAATGATCAGCATCTCAGCCTCGAAGCCAATGTTTCTCGATTCCCTTGCATTTTCTTCAATCTTTCTGCGTGTAGTATTTTGCTAGTAACCACATGTCCTCTCTGGGGGCTATTTACCTAAGACTTCTACCATGGCACTACAATGATATACGGTACCAAAACAATATCGTGCACTATTAGAGCTACATATTACGCAAAGACAACTTGAATCTCCTGGAAGACAAAACGTAGCTCAGTTGACAATATGGAATAAAGCGCTGTGTTACTGCACTACCACACGTACACAATGCTTGCCTATTTTTTTCTCTTCTCTTGGCATTTAGAAGTTCTCACCGGCAGAAGCCTATCGATCGCAGCATGTGCTCTTCGTCTTTGTCACCTTTAAATGGACCGCTTTCATAAATGGCGACCACCTTCATATTCTTTTGCATTCATGTAAATTACACCAACTGCGCTCATTTTGAAACAAAAGGCGCGTTTACACGACAGAGGAAAAATGGCATGGGTCCGATAAAAAGTGGAACGGTTCCAGTCATTTTTGTAAAGAAACAGTGAACTTTTATCCGCACCGCTACGGGACCACATCCGCCTATGGACCCGTGCCATTTTTCCTCTGTCGTGTAAATGCACCTAAAGTTTATTTTGTGTCCCTTGTAGCATCATTTGAACTCTCTCTTCGCTCGGGCGCAAATGATACTACTCGGGCCACAAATAAACGATATGCCCTAAAGATGGCCACGATTCGGAAGTAATCATTGGGTTTTTTTTCAAATCAAGTAGTGTATTTCTTTCTGCCCTCATCCCTCTCTCACTAGAGACCCTCTGGCCTGGGCAGCGACTTAAGAATTCTCATCCTCTTCTTACGTTTTGTAGCGGCGTCATTTCAAGAAAAGCGCATATAACAAAACGCACTATTCCCCCTTCTTCCCCTGTCGGGTCATGATGGCATGGAGCCAATTAAATAAATTAAAGATCGTTTGTTTCTTATGGCGTCATTTTCATTTCATATGTCACGAAATCTTACAATTGAAGAAAACAATTTTTTAAATCATTTTAATAAGTAACCGGAAAACGAGTTTCTGTCTCTTATATCACCCCATCTTGAAAACTTTCGTCGCTGTTTTCCACCTCCCCGACTGACTGTCCATAGGTCTGTGAGGATGAGCGATGTTTATTTTAGTAATTGTAATAAGGATCAGATCAAGATTCCCTATTTACCGAGTTAGGATTTCAAGTTGGATTTTCGAGTTGGATTTTCGAGTTGGTTTTCGCCTTGGTTAGTGTAAAATGCAGACTCAGTTATAATGTGTGTTAATTGAGAAGTGCTAACAGTACCGGGGAGGAGGAGGGGGAACTACCATATAAAAAGGGGAGGGATGATCGTCGTCTCGCTTAGGGGTATAAATTTCGGATTTTGGTATCACTAAGGGTGTTCTGGGTGAAACGCAATCATATATGGCCGTGAAGTTTCCTTTAGGGTTGCGCGCGAAGAAATATAAAAGTGTATCTTTACACTTTTCTATTTCTTCACGTAGGTGAAAGTGTTAGATGATAATGTCTTTGCCATCATTAAAAGACACTGTATTTTTTATATATCCGTGTTTTAATATGGTCTCTTTCAGGGTTAAAAAAAACCTGGGCCAGGCCCAGATTGGTCCCCTTTAGGGGTTTAATTTAAAATTTCCGACGAGCATTCCGTCCCTTTTTATATGGGAGTCCCCCCTCCCTTCCCCTCCGGGCTAACCCAAACCTAAATATTATTTCATGCCTCATTAGGCCTAAGGTTAGCACTTCTAAAGGGTTTGGGCTTTTTTAGCAGTGACATTATAACCTTAGTCTGCATTTTATCCCTGGTCTGCAGTCTACAATTTACACTGACCAAGTCGAAAACCAACTGGAAAATCGAACTCGAAATCCAGCCGGAAAACCAAACTGGAAAATCCTACTGGGAATCCAACTCGAAAATCCAACTCGAAAACCCAACTAGAAAATCCAACTGGAAAATCCAACTCGAAAATCCAACTCGAAAATCCAACTCGAAAATCCAACTGTAAAATCCAAATCGAAATCCAACTCGAAATCCTAAGGCCCGGTTCAAACGTCGAACTTTTCATGAGCCGAACTTAATACCTGTTGGGGTCGACCCAAATGATTAGGTTCGACGGTTGATTCAGACGTCGAACTTAATTCGTCGTACTTAATTTACGAGCTCTACAATAGCCAGCGGTAAGTCAGCGGTTTAATACCCAAACAAACATGGCGGAGGTTCCAGAAGGTTGTGATTTGCGAGGTGATTTGCGAAGAAGAGCTTTTATTTTTCGTGCCATCCGGGAGGGGAGGAAACGGAGAAAAATGCTACGAAGTTTGTTACATGCTGTCATCACAAGACGGCAATTTATGATGAATACATGTGTTATCGGTCTGCTGTTAAGTGTGTCACGAAAAAGTGCAACACCAGTCTACAATCGTTTGTGTAGGAGGCTCCCGAGAAATATGGGATGGTTTAACCTACTTTGGAGCACGTATTCCGATAAACGATTCAAGAAAACGTTTAGGATCTCACGTGCAACATTCCAGTTTATACTGCAACGAATCAGACATGTTCTAGATAGAGATACTGTGACCGAAGAGCCGATATTCCCAGAATTCAGGTTGGCCATTGCTCTGTATCGTTTATCAAGGGGAGATTACTATTATACGATAGCGGAAATGACAGGACTGGGAGTGTCAACCGTGTGTACGCTCGGGAATGAAGTCACACGAGCAATTGTGGACAACTTGTGGGACGAATGTGTTGGCCAGCAACTGCCAAAGAGTGAGGAACAATTTAAGGAGAAGATAGTTGATATGGAGGAACAGTGGCAATTTTGTTGTTGTTGGGCTGCAGTTGATGGATGCCATTTACCTATCAAATGCCCGCCTGGGAATTTTTCTTGTAAGGAATACTACAACTTCAAAAATTTCTATTCAATAGTGTTAATGGCAATGGTGCACTCCAACTACAGATTTGTTTGGGGAACCTGTGGTTTTCCAGGCAATTATCATGATGCTGTAATATTTCAATCAACAAAGCTGTACTCTGATATAAAAGAAGGCACCTTTATTCCTCAGCTAAGTAAGGATGTGAATGGAGTACAAGTACCTCCAGTTGTAATTGGAGATTCTGCTTTTCCTTTATCTTCTTGGCTTATGAAGCCATACACAAATGCAGTCCCAACACCAAAACAGTACAACTTTAATTACAGAGTGAGTCGGGCAAGGATGGTCACTGAAGGGGCCTTTGGGCAACTCAAAGGTAGATGGCGCATACTGCTGAGGAAATGTGAAAGTAGCACAAGTGAACTGAAAATAGCAGCCCTTGCATGTTTAGTACTTCACAACATTTGTATTGATCTTGGAGATACATTGCCAAGAAAATTGGACTTGACAATTGACCCGGTCACCAATCAGAGACGCAGTAGGGCGAAGGTAAGGGAACTGCTTCAAATGAGGGAATGTGAGAAGATCAGAGACACTTGCTATCAAGGTTTACTTGTTCGAGATGCTCTTGCTGAGAAATTTTGGTTGGAGAAAGAAACTGGTATCATCAAGTAAACAGACCTAAACTGGGTTTTAAGTTTATTCATCTATCATACAGTACTTCTACCAAAGTAGATGAAACAGTGATTACACTTCATGAAAGAAGTGTGTTGAGTTATGACATGTACGGTAGGTATCACAGAGGATGTAAGATGAGGCACAAGGATTGTCAGAAAATTTGTTTCATTACATGTAAGCTATTAATTTTGATAGGTAGGAAGACTTGTTATCACGTGAAATGGTATGGATGAACAACTGGGTGGCAATCAAATTTCACTCCTCGCTGTCTAAACAATTGGTTGTAAGAAATAGTTCTTGACAACCCCTCCTGTATCACAACCTTCATTTTTACCTTCTCACTTTTAAAAGTGGGCAAAGAGAATTTGTAATCAGGGCCATGAATAGAAAACGGTGAACCAAGGCACTAGCCTCGGAAGGAAGTTTAAATTTCTGTAGTTTTGTGTGGTTCCTGTTAGTTTAAGAGACTCTCTTTTATGAATAAAAAAATATGAGTATTTTTTCCTGATATTGCATCTGAGAAAAATAATCACCATACATGTAATACAAATCACCAGACTTAGTCAAATAATTTTATTATGCAACTGAAGGTTATAACACAACAATACTACCAAACTTGCAGTGATTATATACCAGCTGCAGGGAAACGTAAAGCTGTAAAAACTGACAGAACGTTTCCTTTCTTGGCCCTTGGACTACAAGGCCCATCTATTTCTTAGTAATACTAATTTCAACTACACAACTTGTTTGGTCACTTTTCATTTTAACAATAATAAACATTTACATGGTTCATTTTGAAGTTTTGGTTAAGTGTTTGAATCAAAAGAACCTTTATGTGCATAGAAATTCCGCTGCTGGAAGTCAGAATTCAGTACAACATAATTTTTGTCATTCCTTTCAGAAATCCTCTTAGTTTCTCTTAAAGGTCCTGATTACATTTCCCATGCAGATCCATCAGAATTCAGCTTTGTTTCTAAGTTTTAGCCTTACTTAAGTTGATGTTATAGACTACAGTCACCTTGAGTGAGATATTACATAGAATGATAAAAGGGGCTTGCATTCCCTTCTCTCAAACTTATGGGAGATCCTCTTCGGTTACTTGAATCTGTGGACAAAGAGGGGGAAGGTGCCATGGGGGTACTGATATTGGTTGAAATGACCTGTAGTTTCCCTCCCACAAGGTGTAATCAGACTGAGGAGCAAAATTCGAGGCAGGCATAGAAAGACCTTGGTTAATGCCACTTGGGGAACCATAACCCCCTTGATGATGACTAGCTAATCCATACTGTGTCTGTGGGTTAGGCTTGGAATGTGTTAAAAGCAATTGGAAAAGTTTGAACTCATGCTCTCTTGATTTCTCAATATCTGATTTTAAGAATTGGATGAGCTGTTTTGTGGGGTCATTTTCAATTGCACTCCTCATTAAGTGAATAGCTTCAACCAATGGGTCTTCTTTTTTCAGTTTCTTGGTTGGAGCTGATTTCACAGGCACAAACTGCTTACCAACACAGTGTTGAGAAGCTTCACTATTGCCCTCATCCTCTGTTGACTGAGTTAACTCCTCTCTTGATGCTTATGGCTCTACAGCCAGTTCTGGTCTGCAAGAGTCACGTGTTTTGACAACTTCAAATAACTGATTGAACCAGTTACTGTAACCCTTGTCATCTTGGAATCGTTTCACCCCAATGGAAGTTTTGGTGGTCAAAGCTACACGCTTACATTCTGCAACAAGCTTTTTAAATTTCGATCTAAGTTGGGGTACAGTAAAGGAAACACTTTCATTCCTAGACTTGCATCTCTTCTTAAGTTCAGCAAGTACCTCGGCATAAATCTGTCCATTTTTCTGAGTTTTAACATTGGTGAATATAAGTTTTTTCTTTAAATAATCACTACTTATTATGATATCTATAGTATCATCTAACAGGGACTGAGACCATTTTGCTTTTCTGCCTGCTTTCTTTGCCTTTTTGTCAGTTTTCTCAGAAACAGAGTCCTCCCCATCTCCATCCTCATCCTCATTTTCATCTTCTTCGCCATCACTCTCATAGGACATGTCTTCTGGCTCCTGATGAGCTGCACTATGTGATCAAGAAGCAAACAATTATCATTAAACTGTTAACAATAGTAACTGTCATTATTGGCCTTATCAAAAAGATAGGTCTTTCTCTCAATGATATAACAAACCTATGGCACATCATTTCTTCTAATTTATACTTATATTCATATCCATAAACAGTTTTTTAGTGGGTGCCAATATTTAGATGCAAGATTTCAACAAAATAAAAACAAAGAGGTATCAAGAAATCACTAAAGACCACCCAGTCAGCAATAATCAATACATAATCAACAATGATTAGTCATGATTTCAGTGATAGACAATCTTATACATAGGTCTCCAAAGACAACACTATTAACAAGAAATAGTGTTTGTCATTGATCAATAATTAGTTATGCCAGGTCCCAGGGTGAGGGGGGTACTCCAAGAAAAATTGGGTGGGGGTGTGTAGCAGGCTTCCCAGAACCCTTACCCTGTTTATGACAAAAGTCTGTGATTTTCCCTACTCTATTTATGATCTGACAAAAAAAACTGGATCCCCAATTTATGACCATTGTAACTGGGACAGTTGAAGGGCTTTTGTTAATGGTCTTATCGATAGAGATGTAAAAGCAGCTTCTTCTAAAACAAAATACCCAGTTCAAAAATCAATACCCTATTTATGATCAAAACTGCTGAAAACCATACCCTTTTGGGCCGCACATGCCTATATAGCCCATATAAGGGAGTTATCCCCCAGTTCCAGGTATATGACAGGTTTTGTATAAACAGAATAACAGGGTAACGTAAGGGCTATGTTAATATCCGTTACCAGTCCACCCCAACCCCCTTTCCCCTCTTTTGGAACATCCTTCATTTTGCTTTTTATTTTAGCCCTTCACTTTTTCAAAGTAATAAGTTAAATTGCATCGTACAAACATCAATTTAATCAAATCAATAAAATTTAATCAAATCAATAAACGGTCAAAAACACTACTCACCAACTCGTGGCCTCCTCACGTTTGTCTTCTCCATTGTTGTCCATTTTCTCTCCTCGTCCACTGCTTGTTTTCTCTCCTAGTCCGCTTTTGGTTTTCATTCCTTGTTCGCTGTTTGCTTTCTCTTCTTGTCCGTTGTTTGTACTGGCTCCTTCTTCCTTCTCACAAGAGATGCAATATCCCACGGACTTTCCGGCTACCCAGCCAGGGGTTCCCTCGCCGTCTTTAAACACCGAGCAACGGTTACAAACAG
>NC_090872.1:48617742-48622742 GCF_036669935.1 Montipora foliosa
CATTGTGTGTATTCCAGAGTTACAGATATCACGCTTACTGATACTCAGCCAGCTCAGGAGAGCTTTCTTGCAATACCACGAAGTTTATTTCCAGTAGTGAAGGTCTACATTGAAGACCTCCTTAACCGACGGTTCATCAGGAAATCTAAGTCACCTTTCTCGAGTAGCTTCGAGTAGTGTTGTTTGTGTACGTAAAAAGGATGGTGGGATGAGACTTTCCATCGATTTCGGGGAGTTGAACAAGAAAACAGTTCCAGATCCCGGTATACGAATGATTCCGAGTAACGTGTTCAGCTGTTCAAGTAAATGAGTTAACTCCTAATTCTAAATGCGACCGGTCGAACGAAAATTTCTTAGCAATAAAGGAAAAGAAAAGACAAAAAGAAAAAGAAGTAATATTTATTACGGGAGCGCTGATTGACAAAGGTAATTCTTCTAGTAAGTAATCTTTAAAATGAATGCTGAATTCCAGTCCTCTAATTATGCGCCATGAACCGAAAAAAGAGCTTCAATAGTCCGCACTACCACGAGTTTTCTTAACTTCCAATTAGGAAATAAAAACAGACAGCAAAAACCGAGGATTAGAGGAGTAACTTTGCAGCACTTGAAACCAAGATGATCTGAAAATTGGCGAAACTCGTGTTCATTGAAAAGGTGCGCAGTGTTCATTGAAAAGGTGCGCAGAGGACTAGTCGGGCGACAAGTCTACTTTAGCGCGCGACTCGAGCTAACTGGGCATATACGGACATGGATCGTGTCTTGACTTCTAAACTCGTATGGGTATATCTGTTTCGCAAACGGATATAAAATGGTGGACTTGAAAATAGTCTACGGGAACCAATACTAATTGAATATGGAACATTTTCACAAAGAAAGCTTAAATTGACTCAAATCCACTGTGTAAAATGGCGTGGTACCGATATATCGCAAACGGAAGAAAACATTTTCCGTTTTCGAACCGATTTCGTTTAAAGGTGCGGAACATGCGTAGGTTGCGTGACACGTGATAATTTGCATGCCAAAGTCGTCTCGCCCTGAACCCAAAGTCACGCAACGTTATCTATTATTAACAGTTCCTTGTCAATTTTCAACACTATCCACACATATCAGGAAAATAAACGCAGTTTAAGCATTTCATAGCGCATAAAAGGATTAAAAGAAGTTTCAAAAGTGTGAAAGGAGACCGAATCATCTTTCTGGTCATCGTGATTCACAACTCGAAAGTTGTTTCGATCGACAAAAGTCGATTCGATCGAAGACAAGAGTCAGTTCGATCGAAGACTGTAACTATGGCTTAAGTGTATTGAACTTACTATTTATCAAATCTGTTTAAAAATATGTCCTGACTTGTGTGGAAAAGATTTGCAACGATGAGAAGCTATGATAATACGTTCCACGGATTCTGTTCCAAGCGCAAGTGTTTTCAACAGCGTTTAATCTCTTTTCGCTCGGTTCTGATTGAAAGTGACAATACTTGTTCGTTTCATCATGGTAATAAATTCTTAAACCCCGTGTTTCAGTGTACGCACGTTATAGCGAATAGCTCATTGAGCATTGCCGATCAGGAACGCCGAGAACGAAACGCCGACAACAAAGGAAATCAATTGAACACTGCATTTCCGCGTCGCAATCATTACACAGCACAAGAACTTTTATTATTATCTATACGCTTGCAAAACTGTAGTTTCTATAAACATTTACTCTTCGATGGAACTGACTCTTGTCTTCGATGGAACTGACTTTTGGTTTCGATCAAAACGAACTTCGATCGAAACGACCTTCGATAGAACTGACTTGCTACCGAATGAAATTATTCTCTTGAAGGAATTACGGTCACGTCGCCCACAAGTTAACTCGCCCACAGGTTAACTCGCCTACACCAAAGTTAACTCGCCTACACGTTCGAAGTTAATTCGCCTACACATGAAGTTAACTCGCCTACACATTCGAAGTTACTGTTGATGTTATAAGATAAAGCAAAAACAAGAAGTTTACATGACAACTAATTATCAGGCACAAAAAAGAACCATCGATCGCATATCCGATTTCACATCATTCTTTACCAGTTCACTTTTGACTGCGCGGCCGGAATGCGCGGCCAGATGGTTTTCGTCGATTCGCAAGTATTGCTTATGGTCGTAAAGTATATTAACGTCCAAACTAGAGAATTTCATGCCAAATTGTATGAAAGGGTAGGATACCATTTAAGAAATCTTTAAAGTAAAAAGGTAAGTAATTTCTTTACGTGAAAGAGGCCGCAAACATTATATGACAAATGTTTCGAGAGTAAAATCCGCCATTTTGAAGGATAATGTTATGTGATATTGTTACCGAGTCTATTGCTCCCAGTTCGTTTGGAGTGGTCATAGAGTTCTGATAAGAACTGTCTGGTTAGTTTTGCAAGACCGGTTTCGGAAACTTATTCATTATGTAGAACATCATAATAAGCCACAGATTAAAACAACATTGTCTTCACTCGTATGTGTTTTTATTTAGTAGACATATATGTTTCCTTAGTTTGTTTTACATAAGTTCTTAAGCTTTATATTAAAGTTTGCATGCATTGTACATGCACGACAACCTGTGTTTAACCTAACTTCCTAGCCTAGCTAAATCACATTGTAAGGTGCCAAGAATTTAGGAAATAACCTACATTTGTAAACTTCTATGAAACTAGAAAAACACTTCATTTTAGACAGTTAAATGATGAGTTTTTTGGCTAGCCTCTGTTCCTTTTTATACGCTGGTTAGGATCAAAAACTAAAATCCATTGTCTAGTAGCTTTCAGATTGGTCAGTTTAGTAATAATGGGCAAATCACTTGTTTGGACACGCGTCTATTCATACCCTTCATATAATAAATGCTAATTTCAGTTTCATAGTCTATTGAAATTTAAAAGGTGTGATTTTTTCCCTTCCATTCAGAGGCCCATGGGAGGGTGGAGGAGGATCAAAGAGAGTTCGATGAATGCATACCGGGATTGATCCAAATGACCGACAATGAAGGTGGATCTTTAAGCATACCGGGATTCGTATACTGATAATCAAAATCTGTTGAAAAGACAATCGAACACTAAATCTGAAAACGGATTTTGTCGCAGATTAAAAAATTGGAAATCCATGTCGGGTAAGGATTTCAATTAACAAAATCCGTCGTGAAATCCGTTTTCAGATTTTGTGTTCGATTGGAAATCCGAAGATCCGGATTTTAAGATCTAAATCAGGATTTCCCAATTGAACGCACGAACGTTTGAGTAACAGTGTCATTTTGCCACGCATCTTGCATACATTTTCATGTCTCGCGCCTTGATACATACAGTGGAATGTCATGAACCAGCCTGCGGGTCTCTTCCCAATCGCCGCGCGATAATGTCAGTCGATGAAACAACAAACACGACAACTCATTTCTTTCAAGTTTAATATGATACAACCAACTAACAATGTAAGTATACACAACTTTCTTACCTTTTTACTTTTTGATATTTCTTAAATGGTATCCTACCCTTTCATACAATTTGGCATGAAATTCTTGCGAATCGACGAAAACCATCCGGCCGCGCAGTCAAAAGTGAACTGGTAAAGAATTATGTGAAATTAAATGCCGCTGACAGACGAAAACTCAAATCGGATATCCGATCGATGGTTTGTTTTTCTGCCTCATATTGTCGAGTAAACTTCTTGTTTTTGCTTTATCTTATAACATCAACAGTAACTTCGAATGTGTAGGCGAGTTAACTTTATGTGTAGGCGAATTAAGGTCAAACGTGTAGGCGAGTTAACTTCGATGTAGGCGAGTTAACCTGTAGGCGAGTTAACTTGTGGGCGACGGGATCGGTTACCTCTGTATGCAAGCTCTCAAAATTGTCTAGCAGCACAATCGTATAACTTAATTCTCGGAACTAGAACAAATGATAAAATAATAAGGCTTAGCGAAGTGATTTATGACAGGCAGTTTGCGTGGACCACAACGTCAGAAATTGTTGTGAATTTCAGACAAGCCAATCGAACAAATTCTACGTTTACATACAATGATTAACTTACGAAACCAAACAACAGGATTAACTTACCCACGCTGTGGTCATAAAGTTCCAAAACCATCGAAATAAGAACACACAATGACAGTCTCGTCAAAGTCATCCTGTATGATTCGTGGCAATCGTTCAAAAATGGCGGAGGCTGAAAGAACTCATCTTTGTGTTCATCAGTGACCTAACGATTTCAGAATTCGTAAGGCGTGACTTGAATTTTTTTTTGAATGCCTTTTTTTTTTTTCACCAAATTAATGAAAAGCACAATTAAAGGATTAGTTCCTCGATCTCATTGAAAAGGAAGGAATATATTTCAAAAGGTCAGGGTGAGTCTCTAAGACTTTGTGATAAAGAAGACGAGTTACATTTATTTGATTGGAATTTACAGATGGAGAAGGTACTTTCGTCAACAGAGACTATTAGATCGTAGTTAATATAAAGGTTAGGTTTCTTGGATCTATTTCTTGCAGAACGCAAGTAACAATAATAATTAACAGGTGGGTCTTGCTTAATAATACTGTAATTCTCAATGAATACAATCTGTTAGAAACAATATTTGAAAAAATCGACTCGTATAGAGGGTTTTCACATGAAGTAACGGCGGCTATGTTGGTGTTCCAAAGCAAAGAAATGGCGGTCATGATGGTGTACCAATATGGCTGCTGGTCTCGTAAGTGAAAACGCTGTAACATCAAGGCCGTCGATTTCTCACTTAACCGTGTTGCGTGGAAAATCGACGTCGCAAGTTGTCTTGTGTAACACGACCTTTCAATAATTTATTGTAACATCAGGAAATGTCGCTTCCGTGGATGTTGTTGAGTGTTATCATGGGCAACCCCAAAACAAGGAATCCGGAATCCGGAATCACAGGTCATTGTTTTACCAATACAAAGAGTAAAAACTATCCTAAACATTCACAAAAGCTAACCTTAGGCCTAAAAACGTTTGTTTAGGCCTAATTAGGCCTAAGGTT
>NC_090872.1:48635242-48642742 GCF_036669935.1 Montipora foliosa
ATACATGTGCATGTACATATAGCAATTATTGCTTTCTTAAGGACGTGCTTAATCTTGCACCTAAATGTAAACTAGTCATTAAATATAATCAGTGGTTCCCAAAGCAAAGAGTTGCTCTTTCGGGCACCCGGGAATGAAGCTTTTTTGAGCATCAACACTAACATTCTGATACACTAACATCACCAGTTCCCTTGGCAACGAAGCCTTTCGAGGAATCAACACTTGGGACACTAACATCATTCGTTCCCTTGGCGACGAAGCCTTTCGAGGAATCGACACTTGGGACACTAACATCACTCGTTCCCTTGGCGACGAAGCCTTTTGAGGAATCGACACTTGGGACACTAACATCATTCGTTCCCTTGGCGACCAAGCCTTTCGAGGAATCGACACTTGGGACACTAACATCACTCGTTCCCTTGGCGACGAAGCCTTTCGAGGAATCGACACTTGGGACACTAACATCATTCGTTCCCTTGGCGACGAAGCCTTTCGAGGAATCGACACTTGGGACACTAACATCACTCATTCCCTTGGCGACGAAGCCTTTCGAGGAATCGACACTTGGGACACTAACATCACTCGTTCCCTTAGCGATGAAGCCTTTCGAGGAATCGACACTTGGGACACTAACATCACTCGTTCCCTTAGCGACGAAGCCTTTCGAGGAATCGACACTTGGGACGCTAACATCACTCGTTCCCTGGCGACGAAGCCTTTCGAGGAATCGACACTTGGGACACTAACATTAACATTTCCCTTGGCGGCGAAGCCTTTTGAGGAATCGACACTTGGGAAAATAACATCACTAGTTCCCTTGGTGACGAAGCCTTTCAAGGAATCGACACTTGGGAAACTAACATCAACATTTCCCTTGGCGACGAAGCCTTTCGAGGAATCGACACTTGGGAAACTAACATCAACATTTCCCTTGGCGATGAAGCCTTTCCAGGAATCGACACTTGGGAAACTAACATCAACATTTCCCTTGGCGACGATGCCCTTTGGGGTACGTATCGACACTTGGGAGAGTTCCTGAAGTAACAAGTCCTTTGAGGGTATCAACACTTGGAACTAAAATAACAGTAGTCTGTTATGATAATAATTGGGATGGGGGTCTCTTGTTCTTGGGCTTGGACACTTAGGGTACGCACTAGTTCCCTTTGGCGACAAGGCCTGATGAGTAATCAGCACTTGGGACATGTGAATCACTAGTTCCCTTGGCACCAAGTTCCTTTCGTGGATACCGTCTCGGAAAAAAACCTACATTGCTACTTCCATTGGCCACAAGGTCATTCTGGCCATCAAGACTTATTTTATTACTCCTAACAATATCCCAAAATGACCATTTTAATACCCACTTTTCAACTAAAAATACATAATATCCTTTGGGGTAGGATACTTCCCTTACATTTTTTCATTGCAGGTTTCATTCAGAGGAAATTTTGAAGGGTCAAAAGAATTATATGCTACAATGACTGGTGAGTGCATGTTATTATTATTATTATTATTATTATTATTATTATTATTATTATTATTATTATTGATTGATTGATTTATTTATTTATTTAAATTAAAAATAAATACTTACAAAAAAGTATTTCTACTACTTACAGTACACAATACACAGAATACACAAAACACTTAACACTACTTACCGTTGTTTATTGAAGTCTCACGTATACATCAAAAGAACACAATTCCACCTGCCTTCAGTGGATCACAAACATTTTCTTCGAATTGTGACATGTTTGTTTTAACTTTTGACTAATTCCTATTTTGTTGGGCATAGATGATCCCATTATGAACAGCACATCTGGCAGGAATCAGGAGAGAGAAGGAGAGAAAGTGCTGAAAAAGAGAAAGGACAAAAGAGCAACAGCAGAAAGAAAGAGGGCCAAGAAAGAGAAAGCAGCGAAAAATAGTTGATGGATACAACTAATTGTAAAATAAAATATATCACCTTGAAGTGCACAGTCTTCTGTTTCAAAAAAAAAAAAACTAATAAATATTGTTGGTTTAAGTTGGTCACACTAGATTGTAAGAAAAGTAATTAAACTTGTAGTGCAAAGTCTTCTATTTGAAATAAAAATCTTATATTATAGGCAAACATTCTTTCCGTGTATTACTATTAAAATGTAATATTTGAAAACTAAGCACTCACATACATTATCAGTGATGGCATAAATTTGGATACATGCATGATGGGAAATATCAACAAATAATTTTACAAAAAAAGGGTTCTACAAAAGGATGATAAGGGGGCTGGACAATCTGAGAGCCATGCGAATTTTACATTTAATCCTAAGCACCCATTTCAAGTAGCGCTGATAAACAATTATAAGTCTAAGCACCTATTTTAAAACGGTTAGCTTTCAAGAACTGTGTGACTTGCAATCATGGCTCGCATGGCTCGCAGTCATGGCTTGCATGACTTACATGGCTAGCTGGCTCACACATTGTCCTAACTCGATGATAAGTACAAATGATCATACTATTTTATATGGTCTCGGGTACCCAAGACAACCCTCCTTCCCAAGACAACTTTATCGAGCATTTATATGCGAATTGCGTGAACGAGACGAAGTTGGCCCTACTTGATTATGCATACATTTTACGACTCACCTTTAAAAAAAAAATAAGCATCATCATTTGCCCTTCTTTCATTGTAGTTCGTCTTTTATTAAGTATAGTTGTGTCTGCACATTCAGAAGATGGACTGATAATCTCAACTGAGCAGTAATGTGTAGTTTAACTAGAATGTATGTTTTTAAATTGACAGTTTCCTTTGGCTGCGGTGAGAATTTTGGCGGGAAAAACCTTTTCATTCGAACGCGAATGCTAGCAACATGTATAAGGTCTCAAATTGTTGCTTCTGTGATTGTGCATTTAAGATTTTGCTGTGTCTCGGGTAGTCGAGCCAAACTGTTTACATGCGAAAAAGTTGAATCGCCTGCCAGGGTTATTCGGACCTGCCGAGGCGAGACAACTCGCCTCCCCGAGTTATCTCGCCCACCCCAGTTGTCTCGCCCACCCCAGTTGTCTCGCCCTCCAGTAAACGGTTGATAGATTTTTTAAACAAATGAGAGAAAAAATTTCTCGCCCAGGGTAACTCGGGGGGAAGGGTTGTCTTGGGTGCCTGAGACACAAGATCATGTTTACCAATAAAAACTTTAAAAATGAAATTTAATACTTATCCATTACTGCCTGAATCTGCTTACTGTGGGGTTTGGTTAAAGTGCCTATAAACCCGAAATTTTTTTTTTGCTTCGAGAAATCTTTGTATCGCTCTGAGCAAAATGGCGCAAAAATTTTTGTTTTTGGTTAAAACCGGAATTTTTTACGAATTTTTAAAGTGCGGTTTTATCTACCCGCGACCGGGTAAAAGGGAGACTGGGCCTAGTGACGTAATTCCCGGACATTAGCATCAGGCAAATCAACAGAGGAGACGCGTAGTTTTGTAGTTTTCCCTGCGTGCCGGTGAAAACAATTTCTGTTCGGCTGACGTATGTAACCAGCGTACGTGTTAATCAAGAAATGGCTTCGAACGACTTCATTCTGTCCTCCGGTTCAGATACGGAAGTTTCAGAAATGGAAGATTACGAGCTGGAAGTTGAAGGTTCGCCAAACTCGAGCTTTGCGGCCAGCGATGAGGAAGACACTCTCGAGGCATATGCTGACGATCCACTAGCGGACGAAGAGTGGCTAGAGTTGTACGAACAAGAAAGAAAGGAGGAAGAGGCCCTAGAGAAGACACTCCAAAAGCGCCTAAATGGTACAGAAGAAGTCCGAGACTGATAAGTTGTAGCGATCTCACGCCCATTTCTCAGGCATGGCTTCAGGACCTCACAACTTGCGAAACTCACAGTCCGGGTTTAACGTCACGAATTACACTCGACCCATTCCCTTTCGGCAAGCTCACCAGCTCGGTAATGGGTTTTCGAATCTCGCGTCTCCGCCACTTTGAAAATTCGTAAAAAAATTCCAGTTTAAACCAAAAACAAAAATTTTTGCGCCATTTTGCTCAGAGCGATGCAAAGATTTCTCGAAGCAAAACAAAAAATTCCGGTTTATAGGCACTTTAAATATTCACAATGAAATTGTTAACATATTTAAAAACAACCCTCTTACCTTTAAAGTCAAAGAGTTCTTTCTTATTCACATCTAAAGGCTATCGCCGTCTTGCGAATTTTACATATTCTCTTCTCTCCTCTCTCGATTTCTGCACGGGCAGCCATTTTGAATGTATAAGTATAACTTGTTCCCAGACCTCTCGATAACAACTATTGATTCATGAGTCGTCGGTCCGTGTACGGATTTCTTGTACGGATTTCCATCATAAAGTAAATCGTGTACGAATCAACGTAATTCTTCCGTCTTCCCCCGTTATTACACATTCGTGATATTGCGGCATCCGTGTACGGATTACTTGTATTCGTATACGGATTACAAACGACGCTGGTATTCGTGTACGGATAGCAATGCGAGGTCTTATTGCAGATGTCGTACTCGGTTACTCAGGAAAGTATAATGATCCCAAAATTTATCTATATTTGGAAAATTCGTGTGGATGTGATATAGTCGAAAACAAAACGGGACATTCGAAAATAAAACAGCCACTGATTTGAAGAGCGATAAGAAATCACTTACTTAATATCGCAAAATTTCTTAACTTTACAGCACACAAACCAAGGTGGCTTCACAACCATTTATCTTCTTGGTTAATTCAAGTATTGTTTGGATTGAACCCGGGGTGGGGGGGTACTCCCCTATATAAGGTATATAGGTATGTGCCGCCCCAAAGGGTATGGTTTTTGAGCCGTTTTGGTCTGAAAACGGGCATAGATTTTGCCAATTATGGTCTGAAATTGGGTCGGGTTTATGGTTTATCAAGAACTTCAAATGATTTTTTTTTTCATTTAAATTGATACAAAAGAAATAGATTTATGTTCAATGTTAATAGGCCTTATAATGTATAATAACGAGTCAATGTATTTTCATTCCTTTCGAGTTCGTTTTTTTTATATTATTGTTCTGTTCTGTTATTCTGTTCCCGTTAGATCGATTAGTATATGTGCAAACTGTTTTCATGACGGCACAATTTAAAGCTTGAATTATTCTAGAATTTTGTGCCTGATGCAATTCTTAGTGCTTTATACTTCCTAATAAAAAATATTATGCTTTAACGTAATATGCTTTGTTGTGATTTCACTCGGATGCTATAATAATGTAACGATTTTATAAAGCCATGTCTGAAAACGGGTGTATATTTGCAAGTTCAGGTCTGAAAACGGGTATGAATTTTAGAGGTCAGGTCTGAAAACGGGGGTGGAAAATGGCATGTTTAGGTCTGAAATAGGGTCGAGATTTGAAGACCCGGGCGGCACACCCCCACCAAGAATTCCGAGGAGTACCCTCCCCCCCCCCCCCCCCCCCCCCGGGGGGACTGAATAGTTTCTCTTTCCCTTCAAATTATTTCCGATAGATCATGTGCAGAGGCTTAACTTGTATTCTTGCTATGATGCCATGACGTAATGTCTGTGTCCAAAACTTATTCTCGGACTCCATTCGTTTGTGAACGATTCGTTACATGTGAGTGAACAATACTATCTATGAAGCATGATAATGAGGAAAATGCAGGCAGTGACATCACAAGGTTGAATTTGTGTAATTGCAATGTAAAATAAGGAGCTTTTTGAGACAGGGCAACCGGAAGGAAGTGAGATGTGTTCGCTTTAAAACCACATTCGTATTGCTTAGTATCGTTTCTCCATTGGGGACAATTAGTTCCAAAATCTGTGAGAGAGTTGAATGTACTGTCCTGCCATGCGATATGTTCACTGCCGGCTGCCGCTTGCGGCACAAAAACGTCGCGTGCTTAAGAGCCTGTCTCCGTAAAAGCGGTCCGGTTGATCTGGTTTGAAAAATAGATTTCGCTCATTTCTTGTGTTGCAAGACTTTCGTGTGCTTATACTAAAACCACAATCCGCTTGATCGAATCATTTAAATTATTAGGGTATCCTTGGTTCACCCGCTCTTGCGCCCTATATCGAGGCTTCAATTTGACTCAACTTTGAAGATCAATTTATCAAGAACTAACGAAGCCTGTACAAAACGAAAACGAAGGCCAGTTACTTCATGTCTTTTGAATACACAAAGGAGACTTTCATTATAAGACGGTACCAGCGAGACTTTAAAGGCACCCCTGTCATACAGTCTGATGAGACAAGCGAATACCGATCAACTTCAAACTCTATTTATGAAAAAGTGAGGCGGTCTTTTTCAATAAAAAAAAACGCAGCTGGAAAGTAAGTACCATACTGTTGTGTAGGGGCGTCAAAAGGAGAGGAATATTCCTGTCTTAAGACTCAACATTTAATAACATCGGTCAATATGGCGGAAAACCAACACAGACTAAGCACATGGTCACAATTTACCCATGATTCTTCTGGGGCTCGTAAAATAATAATTAACAAGATATGAGACATACATAATGTCATTGCGGAGAGAAACGGCTTGCGGCCCGTCCTTGCAATTGATAGAATAATTATAGCTCTCTGAACTTGCCTAATTTCTAGTCCACGGATTATGTGGTCGGACCCATCCTTGACCAGTTGGAAACATCCTATGCATGAACATACTAAAAATCCCCAAAGATCAAAGCATGGGTAAAATCCTTTTGCCTATGTCATGAAAACGAGGCTGTCAACCGGAAGTTGCCGTTTAGCGTTTTTCATTGGTATAATTCGAGTCACTTCGCCAAAACTAAGAACCTCTTCTTCAGAACAATGATTTTAGGGCCTTCATCGTGAAAGAACTTTCCACAAAATATATTTAAATTAGTGAATTATTCAAGTCTATTTAGAGTTTGCGTAGCCAGCAGTGAGATCTCACTTTGCCGAACATTACGAGCTTTACCTGTAGCTAGACGCGTAGGCTTTGAAATCGGGCCGATCGCCAATTCAGGAGCGACTGCAGACTGATTTTCTTAAATGACAAAATGTAAAAGAAACTGATGTAATTGTTGTCTACGTTGAGTGGTATGAATAAGAGTATCATATCATTAATTACTTTTAAAAAAGACAGTCTCTCTCTGTTCAGTCTTAGCGTCTTTATATACTATTGCCGCGTTTTCCAGGTTCTCGTCGCTATTTGTTGTATCCAGTGAAACTATGATACAAAAGTAATAAAAAATTCAATAAATTAAAATAAGACCAAACATCTTATAGACATAACTAAATGATTATAACTAGTACATAATAACATCATACCTGTCTGATGAAGATGAGGTACAGGTACTTCCAGAGCTTCCGAATACAGCAGTACATTCAAAGCAGCGTCGACAATGAGGTGCGCACGCACTGCACGAGAAATAGCTTTTCCGGCCATTATATGGTGTACAGCATTAGATGCATATATCAGTTCTAACACTTCTCGTAAACCATACCCCGCCATCAGATGGCCAATGCTTCCGAGAAAGTTCATCTCCGCGTGACAGGC
>NC_090872.1:48647742-48655242 GCF_036669935.1 Montipora foliosa
TCCGATTGAATGAAATAATTGTTCTTTATAACATTCTTAAATCAGAAAAATGAAGTAAAATCTTTAGAAAATGTCGTCGATGGTTGGCTATCCGAGTGAAGTATTTAGCGATTGATGTGTTTTAAAGATAGCCTCCTCTAAAACAACAAAATAACTTCAAAACGCAGAACATAATGTTGAAATTAAAATTGTTCAAACTTTTTCCAATGAAAGTGTTTGTATCCGAAAAAAATGAATTTCAAAAACGCTTGGTTTGACCGGGCGCCGCAATTTTGAATAATTGTGACGTGTCGTGGTTTCCCTATTGTTCTGACACAAAGAGCGTTTGTTCTGGAACAATAGGGCAACCGTGACACGTCACAATTATTCAAGATGGCGGCGCTCGGGAATCCGAAACAAGCGTTTTTGAAATTTAATTTTCTTGAATGCAAACGCTTTCATTGGAAAAAGTTTGAGCAACTTCAATTGTAAACATTATATTTAAGGCTTGACCAGCCTAATTATTATGGTTATTATTTTTTTAAGGGAAAGCATTTGTCCAGGACCTATAAACTTGTCAGGCAGTATTATTATAACTTTTCCAAAATGTTCTGTGTCACATTCTTGTCACGTGACCCGAGATCGACTTATAACAGCCGCCATATTTACCTTTTCGGACAACTGTTGGCCAAAGTCAATAATAGCACTTGTGAGGTATTCAGGAAAGGAGGGTGTCAGTGAGGATTTTGAATTGCAATAAAAGTTGTTATAATTTAGAATTCCTCCACGCTAAACCCAATTGCAAAACACAATTGCAAAACATCTCGCACGTGACAAACCCAGGAGCCCATGACTCAGCTAATGGGAAAAGTAACCTGTTCTCTTTCGGTTCATGGGTCAATTGTATTTTCTAATTTTACGCATTCAGATTTACCTTATGCAACCTCGGGTTGCTAGAGTATTTAAAAATATATTTTGCTCGTTAATAACGCCGTTCGGGAACCGGACTTTATTTTTATTGATGTCATTTTAATCTAGAAATTAGGCCTGTTTAGAATGCCTTTTTATTTTTTCAGCAACTCAATCTCGTACCCAGAGTCCTCGGGCTTTTTGGTCAGCGGGTGAGCGCCCGGAAAGACTCTGGATTGGTCGCTTGCATGACAATGGCAGTCCGACAGGAAGTTGCTAAGTAATTTGGAAACCCCAGAATTTGGAGGGGAATTCAAAATCTAAAACTAGTTTTCAATGCTGTTTGTTTTTTCTACCTCAGATATATAAAAATCACGGAAATGATGAAACGACGGGGTTTGAATGATGTCTAATACCGTACGGGAATTTTCCCATGCTGCCTAAAACTGTTGCTGTTGCAAAAGTACTTTGGGAAAACATTTCATCAGTCTCTTTGAGGAGAAATCCGTGGAAGAAGGTCTTGTCGAAGCCTTTCAGAATTACGGAAACATAAAATGGTAGTAGAAGAGGACATTGGTGTCGTTTGCACAAACATTTTTCGATCGTTTTGCTTGCACAATGGTATTCTGAACGATAGAATGCACGCTAAAACACTAAAAATACACTTACCGAGAGCGTGAGAAGTTTCATCTTCACTTGCTCTTACAGCAAGCCAATGATCATTTCTCCAGTTTCTTTGATGGTGTGCAAGGCTAAATTTTTGTTTCTCGAACGCTTTCAACCCACCATTTCTACTGTTTACGTTTTGCTCTTTTCTGTTTCCATTTAAACTCAAGCATGCGCAATAAGACCAGAACCCACGTTTTCTGCGAAAATGAAGTCCATTATCCCAGAGTCTTTCTGGCGGCTCACCCGCTGACCAAAATGCCCGAGGACTCTGGGGTACGAGATTGTCAGCAGCCAGTAAAGGCCCGCTTGGTCTAAATGCGAGGAGCATACCAAATATTATTATATGGAGGAGAGTAGTTATAGAGTTGGGGGTACGAGCACATTTTTGCTAAAATGTTCTCATACCAACCCAACTCCATACTACTTTCCATTTAATGGCTACCAATTATTGATCTCGTATTTATGATCTCATATTTTTGAAAATCTATATATTTTTGTTGTATAAAATTAATATCTCATAAAATAGTGTAATGATATAATAGTATAATGAGTTGCAAAGAACTGCATAAAGAACTTGTCAATATGGAAGAAGTGGTCTGTCCATTTTGCAATAAACAAATCTCAAAGCATACTAAAAAAACAGAACAATGTTGTGATGAACCATTTACAGTGAGTGATAATACCATAGTTTGTAAAAAATGTGGGACAGTTAATGGCTATAAACCACTTATAGAATTTGTTCATTTTCACTCAAATAAGCATAGATTCCATCGTAAAAGTGTTTACCAAAGAAAATATCATATAGAAAACATAATGAATAATATAGCTGTAAAAAATGGTTTTCAGATAACCGTGAAAAATAGAGATAAGATATTGAGAATTTTTGATGAAGTTGGTAAGGTCGTAAAATCTGTGAATATAGACAGAAAGCGTATGATTAACATAAATTTCATTTTGAAACAAATATTTGATCTTCCTTTTGAAAAGGTCAAGACGAGTAAATCCAAAAAGACACTTCAATCATATGAACAATATTGGAAGGACATAAAGACACTGATAATCGATGAAATAAACACAATAGTTAAGGAATGAATTTGTCATTGTATTTAGCGTAGAACTTATCGACACTAGGACAAACATCAGTCACAAAATCATCTACATTTTTTAATTCTGTGTGAAACGATGGTTGAAAATCACCGCTTCTCAACATGTCTTTTATTGAATTCAATAGATGTTGATAACTTTGGTATGCGTATGTGCAATTTTGTATTTTAAGATCCAGTGATTGGAAATCCGTGTAAGACTTGATTAACAAAGCACAAGTGCTTATTGCTACTAGGGCTATACCGCCAGTTACAATAGCACTAATAATTCCACCAGTACCAGTTATGACAGAAGTAGTATTACCAATAAGTTTGAATTTTTTGAAGCGTTTAACAGCCTGTTTGTAAGCCCAACACTTTCTATGGTATGCCTTATAATAGCTCTTTAGTCCATCAACCTGATCTTCAGTCAGTGAATCTGAAATATGATTCCAGTCAAATATTTTTTTTCGTTTGTCAGTCATAATTATAGTTTAGATTGTTAATCGTCTGCATAGACAATATAGTATACCACTGACTTGACCACAAATAGGTGATCTTTTAATCAGTTTAGTTGTGTATTTTTCTGAAATAGCATAAGTGTAACCTCTACCGAGCTTATGGTGGTCATAAAACCTCCCGGAAGCATCATGAAGTATACTATGACTGTTCATTATATCAATCCAACCAAATGTTTTTTCAAATAACCATGTTAGACAGCCACTACCTGGTCCAAGAAGACCTATTTCACCATTATTGAGTTCAAGAATCTCATTCATAGATATATCTCTTTCGAGATGATAAAAATGCAGGTATCTATAAACAAGTGCTGATTTTAATATTTTATCGTCAATGTTTGGATGTTTTTCCTTTGTTTTTTCAAAATTGTATGTCACATATTCAAGCAATAAATTGATATACATATATATATATTACGTTACATTGTATCTTTGCATCAGAACGGTATGATGGTCTAATATCGTTTTTTCATCTAAAATAAAATCTAAATATACACAAAAAAAGGCTATATTACCTCTTAGAGGAGCTATATCGGTTGTGGGATTCAGACCACCAAAAACAGTTGTACTGTTTCCTGTACGGTTGTCACCAGTAAAATCACCAATATGCTTTTTGTTCCAGTAAATCTTACTTTTTTCAGTCTTATCACTACTCTTGTTATCCCAGTGAACTGATAAGCAGTGCCAAACATTCACCTATATCATTCTTGCTATAATCATCCAATTTCAAAAAACTCTGAAGAGAAGAAGCAGGGCCAAGATACACGCATTTATTGACAGAATCAGCTCCACTAACCACTAGATTAGTTCCAGAATAAGCAATGAATTTATCAAAACCTCCATTGTCATGTCCGAAAAGAGCATTGTTCCAGAAATTTTGAGACGATCCTCTTGAATCTAATTTATAGACAACTAGAACATTCACACAACTATTATTAAGATTCACTTGACTGATCATCTTCTGTGAACCATTGAATTTAATGAAATATCGTCCATTATTTTTTTCAGCTTTAGTACAAACAGTAGGTCTTTTTGCTAGATCAGTTTGATTAGCATCACTCTCTTCACTGCTTAAATCGTATAATGTTTGTAATTTCCTGGTTGAACTCATCTTGACAGTTTGACTATTTGCTTTGTCGATTTGATATACACAACTTGCATAAAGTCTCAAATATTCACTCACCCAAAGATCGAGAAAACTATCTCTAACAATGTCACCAACCTGTGATTTTATAACAACATGGTTATCATTCGTAGCAGCCTTTACGATGAGATTTTTATCGGTTTCTGCATGTCCATCATCATTTATTAAAAGTTCAGCTTTATCAATAAAATCTTCAATGTCAGAAAGTAAGTCAATTTTGTATTCGATTTTATTGCCTTCGTCATCAAGAAGATAAGTACCATCTGGTTTTTCAACGTATAATGCCATATATTAATGCATCATATTATTTTAACGAGCAAAAGTCTTGTGTGAAATTATGTAACGAAATCTTCTTGCGTCTGCAGAGCCTGAAAATGTTATTTTGATTTTTCGGATTCTCAAGAAAAGTCTATTAATGTTTACAGCGATGCTTCTTTTTGAAGAAAAATTGAGATTATAAACTGCTGTGTTATGGGATTCAATTGTCAGCCTATGATTGCTTGTAAGGGGGTATATTTTATCAGCAATTATTGTAATTACAGCAATAAACATTTTTGTTGGCATTACTACAAGTCCGGGAAAAATGGTAAAAAGACATTCCGTAATACCTGAAGCTCTTGTTGTTTCTCCCCAAAAATAAGTTCCCAAAGATTTGTCGTGTAGATAATATTTATTAACAGCGTCTGTGTCAGATTGTGGAAATGGTAAACCTTGTATTCTGTTTGAATTCATATTGATTGGTACATGTAGTTGAAATTGATTGTTTGCAACCTCATACGCTTTTTCATAATCGTATATAGTCATGTCAATATCGCTTTTTAATTCATCAGCAATTCCGTATATTAAAACAAAGATTGGTAACAGTTGAGGACTGTCATTATCGTAATTACTTTTAAAATTTACATATAATCGTCTTTGAATCGATGGGGAAGTGCCATCAGGAGTTATGTTCAAGATTGATCTGATGTATTTGTATTCCGAATTTACTTTAATTGTAGATCCGGTGACATTCAAGTTCAAAGCCTCGTATCCTAAAATGGTTGAACCAAATTCATAATCATAAAAAAGAGATTTTTGAAAATACACTTCGACGCAAACTGTGTATTTATCAGATTTGTTGTCTCTGTACATTTTGAAAAGATTGAAATCGAAACGACCTTTGTATTCACTTAAACCATTGTTTGCTTTTTGAACCTTCATAGAAAATGCCTTATTATTGGTTTTATGTGGCATATCATTGAAGGTGATTAAATTAACATCCTGTATTCCATAATCTTCTGTAAATTCCCCATCATCCATTGCATACTTTAACACATTTTTTCTGTTTTCGTGTGTGCTTATATGACTCTCTGCTATTTTCTGGTCTGTATATTTATTATTTTCGGTACTTATAGTTGAAAAAGCGTCATTTACTTGCTTCAAAGTAATGGCATCTTGATTATGTGTAGCGTTTCCGAGATTTATTATTCGTTGATTGTTCATGTCCAAATTCCAGTCATTTGAGCTGAACCATCTAATCGAAGTGAATCTAAAAATAATCGATCAACGTAACTTTTTCCAGTGGCATCATTTATACCTGTCGGATCAGCAAGATTGATTATCTTTTTTCGTGACATATTCAAATTTCCACTCATTTCTTGAGTACCATCTCGTAACACAACCTGATTGACATTTGGTTTGGCGACTAATGCAGTATCAATGTATCCTTTATTTACAACATCAGTCGAATTTGAACCGTTACCAACCTTTGTAATTTTATTGTCACCAAAGTCGAAAGCACCAGTTACGGAAACTGTCCCATCTCTTTTCAAATAATCTCCCAATCTCAAGTTTGTGGTATGTGTTTCAAGGTATTGTTTATTGACAGCGTCAGTGTTCCCTGTTGGGTTGGCTACATTAACAACTCTTTTATTCCTCATATCTATTGTTACACCGTCATGACGCATGAATCTTGTATTACCCTGCGCAATAGTGAATAATTGATCCTCATATTGAGGTTCTCCTAAATTATAAAATCTTCTTCCCAACATATCGACATCGTTTCGAACATTTAGATTCAAATAATGATCGGTGAAATACTTGTAACTCAACGCTTCATTGTTTCCTTTGGTAGGATCGGCCAAATTTATGATTTTTTGATTTTTCATGTCAATAGGATTTTGGACTTCCAATTTGCTATCACTGTCGTTGAAATCCATGTAATAGGTGTGAAGATGTAAACTGCTAACAGCGTCGCTAAAACCGTGCCGAGCAGGGGCTATATTTTCAACACGTCTGCTATCCATATTGAGGGCTCCAGTCATTGCATTGCTTCCATCCAATTTTAATGTCTTTGAAACCTCTGAATCAACATAACTCTTAGTGGTTGCATCGGTATTCGCTTGCGGTGAAGCTACATTTCTCAGTTTTTTATTTTGAATATCATAATCACCATCATCAGTAAGTTTAAAACCGACACCAGGTAATCCTTTTACTATTTCAACAATTTTGTCATGCGAAACAGTGTCTTCAGGTAATTTGCCGTTTGAGTAACTCATATATATGGGTTATATTGTTCCATCAAAGTTCATTGTTGTAAATTTCCGTGGCTTATCGATATATATGAAGCTGTAAGGGTCACCAGTTGCTTTTTCGTATAATTTTTTTGGTACATTGTTTTCTCTGCAAATAAGCGATTTTTCGTTGTTGCTTGGAAATTCATAAATGGCAAAATGTGAGCAGTTTAATCTAATATCTTTTGGTGTCTTATAGTAGCTTTGACTCAAATATATAACACAGCAATTTTTATGTCTTCCCTGAATAAAATAGTCAACCAATGGCTTTTGGTTTCTATCACATACAAAATCGTCAAATATTACCAATTTCTGATTTTCACTATCAAGATCGTTTACAGGAATGATTTTATCATTGCTTGCTTCAATAACATCATAACCAGCTTCATCACTTATCGGTTCGAACTCATCCATGAGATTCTGATACTTTGACTGCTCTAAGTTTTTTACATAAAGGTATATTTTATCAAAGTATAACAAATTGTAAATCATATGCATCAGTGTATTTGTTTTTCCCGAACCAGAAGGTCCGCAAATCAGCATGCGGAAGCATCGATCAGGCATAAAATCATATAATTGTTCGAAATTGGATGTGACTTTATCGTCAGTATCATAATTTGGTATTTTCATTTTTATATTATATGGGT
>NC_090872.1:48665242-48679819 GCF_036669935.1 Montipora foliosa
GTTGTGCAATTCATAAGAAGCAAATATCCTGAAGAAGCTTTGATGATCGCTGGTCTAGGTGAAAATCAAAGAACCAAATGTGCAAGATCGACATCGTGGAAGAAAGGTTACATGCCTGGACAATGTGATTTGACGTTAATGAACCCAACAAGCAAATTCAATTCTCTGTGCATTGAATTCAAAAGCCCAACAGGTGTTTACAAAGTGTCTGAGAAACAACTTTACATGAAACAGATGTATGAAAGGAATAAATGCAAGTATCTGATGTGCAATTCTTATGATGACGTAATATTTGAAGTCGTCAAACACATGGAAGAGAGCAACGAATATATAAAACGCAGATCAAAACATTTCAAATAATATATAAATGTATATTATATGAACAAGTTTCCGAAAAAAATTCAATCTCAATCTCAATCTCAATCTGAATCGGAAGAATCTGAAGAATATTCTTTGTATGAAACTGACGAATCGGAAGAATCTGAAGAATCGGAAGAATCTGAAGAACATTCCCAAGTATCTTCCCAAGAATCTGTGAAAATATATAGATGATATATTATGGAAAATCAAAACGAGAAACCCAGAGGTAGACCGAGATTTTACACAGACGAAGAAAGGAGACAAGCCTTGGTTCTGTGTTATTTGTAATAACGATAAGGATTACACCCTAGCAGGTAAACATTGTCATCTTCAAACAAAGAAGCATTATCGCAATGCTTTGGTATACAATTTACAAAAAGAAACAGAATAAACCATTCATATGATCAATTTTTGATAGTTCAAATCATTCATTATCTGGATGTTTCGAATTTTTGCGCCATTTTAAACGCACTTAATTGAAAAGGACTTAAAAGAATATCTATAGTAAGTATATATGAATAATAATATGTCGCATTATAGTATGAATAAAAAAGATCTCAAAAAGCTCAGTAAATCTGAACTAATAAAGTTGCTTCTCAAGCAAGATAAAAAACCAGTGCCAGCACCAAGGACTGTAAAACCAATTAGACCAATCCCAAAACCAAGAAAGAGTGTAAATCAAATGGTTCAAGATTATGAAAACAACATAATTCTTCCACCATTGGAATTCAGGGATAAACCAGTACCAGCACCGAGAACCAAAAAACCAGTTCCAACACCTAGAACTAAGATTGAGCAAACAGCAAAAGCATTAAAAGGTTACACAAAGTCTTTTGAGATAAATATCAAAAACAACAAAGACCCACTTATGCAACTGCAAAATACAAGAAAGGCTGTTGCTAACCATATTGAAAACATATTAATATCAATGAAAGGGCTCAAGTTTGTTGAAACACTGAGGGTGACATTCGAAAAGGAAACAGGTCATGAAGAAAGAGTCGTTAAAACAGCTTATTTCAACAGTCAACCCCAAACAATAACAAATGACACACAAATTGAACTAGCTCTATCTTTATCGAAACAAGACATACTGAATAAGATTGCAGTTTGGATTTCAGAGGGATCTGGTTGGACTGTTGAATCAGTTGAAAACCATTATCTCAATATCGTAAAATATGAACCAATGAAAGGATCTTCTTACATTAAACTACCACATGAACTCAGAAACAGTTCTCAAAGTTTAATAAACATAAAAAACAGTGACAATGAATGTTTTAGATGGTGCCATATTCGACATCTTAATCCTCAAGACAGAAATCCTCAAAGAATAAAAAAATCGGATAAAGCATTCATTGAAAATTTGAATTATTCAGGAATTGAATTTCCAGTGAATACTAAACAGTACAACAAAATAGAAAAACATAATGAGATCAACATCAATGTATTTGGTTATGAAGAAAAACAAAAATATCCCATTTATGTGTCAAAAGAAAAGTATGAAGATTGCATGAATCTGCTTCTCATAACAGAAAATGAAAACAAGCACTATGTATTAATCAAAGATTTCAACAAGTTTATGTACAATCAAACAAAGCACAAAGAGAGGAAACATTTTTGCATGCATTGTCTTCAGTGTTTCAGTTCTGAAAGAGTATTAACTGATCATAAAGAAAACTGTATCCAAGTGAATGGCGCACAAGCGATTAAAATGCCAACAAAAGATGATAACATACTAAAATTCAATAATTTCCATAAACAACTACCAGTTCCATTTGTAATATATGCAGACTTCGAAGCCATAATTGAAAAAATACATGGATGTCAACCCAATAATGACAAATCATTCACTGAAGCTTATCAGAAGCATGTAGACTGTGGTTATGGATATAAGGTCGTTTGTTGTTATGATGATAAATATAGCCAACCAGTACAAATTTACAGAGGTACGAAAGCTGTTTACAGATTTATGCTAGATATGCTGCATGAAGTCAAATATTGTAAAAATGTTGTGAAAAAACATTTCAATAAACCATTGAGAATGACTGAAGATGATGAAGAGAAATTTCAAAAAGCTGATAAATGCCATATATGTGAGAAAGAATACAATAAAACTGATGTAAGAGTAAGAGATCACTGCCATGTGACTGGTCAGTACAGAGGATCCGCTCATCAAGATTGTAACCTAAATTTCAGATTGACTGAGAAAATACCAGTTATCTTTCACAATCTCCGTGGGTATGACAGTCATTTTATAATGCAAGAAATTGGTGAAATAGTCAAAGAGCATAAATATACAAATAAGAAAGGTGAAAAGTGTCAAATGAACATCAATGCAATTCCTAATAACATGGAGAAATACATGGCTTTCATGCTTGGTAATCATCTGACCTTTATTGACAGTTTCCAATTTATGAGCTCAAGTCTTGACAAACTGGTGAGCAACCTACCAAAAGAAGCATTAATATATACTTCTCAAAAATTCAAAGGTAAAGAGCTTGATTTCATGAGCAAGAAGGGAGTCTACCCATATGACTTCATGGACAGCTTTGAAAAATTCAGTGAAAAGCTACCACCAAAAGAAGAATTTTACAGTATATTGAATGATGAACATATAAGTGATGAAGACTATACACATGCCCAGAATGTGTGGAATACATTCTCTCTCAAAAATATGGGTGAGTATCATGACCTGTACCTTAAATCAGACATCCTTCTGTTAGCTGATGTATTCGAAAACTTCAGAAAGACCTGTCTGCAATACTACAAACTGGACCCATGTCATTATTTCACCAGTCCTGGTCTCTCCTGGGACGCAATGTTAAAAATGACTAAAATGCAATTGAAACTAATGACTGACATCGATATGTTTCAATTCATCGAAAAGGACATGCAAGGCGGGACAAGCTACATCACCAACCGATATGGTGAAGCTAATAATAGATACATGAAAACATATGACAATAAGGCACCCTCAAAGTACATAACGTATCTAGACGCTAACAATCTATATGGTTGGGCTATGTCACAATACCTACCAAATGGTGGTTTTAGATGGATGACAGAAAAGCAAATCAACAACATAAATTTGTCTAAATACAGCGAGAACAGCAAAAAAGGATTAATATTAGAAGTAGACCTAGCATATCCAAAAGAACTACGTGATTTGCATAATGACTACCCACTAGCACCTGAAAAGGTAAAAGTCAACAAAGACATGCTTTCTAATTATTGCCAAGAAATAGCCGATAAATTTAATGTATCAACTGGTTTATTTCATAAACTGATACCTACATTAAGCAATAAAGAAAAGTACGTTCTTCATTACAGAAACCTTCAATTATACACAGATCTTGGTTTAAAAATAACTAAAGTCCATCGAGTGTTGGAGTTCAATCAGTCACCATGGTTGAAAGAATACATTGATTTCAACACACAGAAGAGAACCAATGCCAAAAATGCTTTTGAGAAAGACTTCTTCAAGCTTATGAATAACAGTGTATTTGGAAAAACAATGGAAAATATTAGAAAGCGAGTAGATGTCAGATTAGTAACTGATGAAAACAAACTATTAAAAATGGCTGCTAAACCAACATATGTTAGTAGCAAGATCTTTAATGAAAATCTAGTGGCAGTGCATAAAATCAAAGAAACACTAACCCTAAACAGGCCGGCATATGTGGGTATGTGTATCCTAGATCTTAGTAAGACACTAATGTATGATTTTCATTATAACTATATAAAACAAAAATATGACAGCAAAGCTAAATTATTATTCACAGACACAGACAGCTTGACCTATGAAATTGAAACCAGTGATGTGTATCAAGACTTTTGGAATGATAAAGACAAATTCGACAACAGTGATTATCCACAAGATTCACAATATTTCAACACGGCAAATAAAAAAGTAATCGGTAAATTCAAAGATGAAGCGGCAGGCATACCAATAACCGAATTCGTCGGATTAAGATCGAAAATGTATAGCTATATGAAAGACAACCAAAAAGGAGGAAAGACCGCTAAAGGAATCAAAAAGAATATTATAAAAAATGACATCAAACATGAAAATTATAAAGAGGTTCTATTTAATAACAAGCAAATGTATCATACAATGAAAACAATCCGAAGCAACTTACATCAACTTGGAAGCTATGAGTTGAATAAAGTGTCATTATCTTGCTTCGATGACAAGCGGTATATTCACGACAACAGTGTGACAAGTTATGCATACGGTCACTATAAAATCTAAAAGGTTGGCTGCTGACGTCACGGCACAGCAGTGCCGGTCTACATACAAGTACCGCAAAATGAAAAAATGTGCTCGTACTATTCTGCTTTTCTTAGGTATGGTTTCGTATTATGGTTACCATATGATATATAGGAGTTGGGTTGGTATGAGAACATTTTTGCAAAAAATGTGCTCGTACCCCCAACTCCTATACTACTGAGGAGAGTGTTTTACTGGGAACTAAACCACTCGTAGATTCCATACGCCACTACATCCGGGACCCGAGTGGCGTATTTTCCGTATGTCACCTTTGTGAGTGTCGTATCGTTCAATGACGTCACGATTCCCGCCTTTTTTATAAAGCCCAGCCGTATTTGTAAAACGTGACTACTTTGAAACACAATAAAGTCGGAATTTATCAATATTTAGTCTCCATATAATGAAAAGAACATTACACGTTGGCTCGAAGATCTGAATTTTATGTTCTCGTGGCAAGAACAATATCTCACTCGTTCGCTTCGCTCACTCGTGAGATATTGTTCTTGCCACTCGAACATAAAATTCATATCTTCTCGCCACCGTGTAATATCCTCTATATACGGATTTATTACATACTTCAAGAATTTTTTTGTATTTTACTAACAGTCTACATTTTCTTTAGTTTATTGGTTGTTACCAATGGAACTATCAATAGGCTTTTACCCAAAAAAATAAGAACCCGTTTCACTGTCGTCTCCCTCACGTTTGCCGTGTTGTACATTGAATACATTTTCTTTGCCATAGGTTTCAATTTCAGAAAACTAAGAGAAAGAATGAATCTTCATACGGAGAACGGTTTTGGAATGATTCCGTTACCACAATGACGTCGAAGATACTTGAGATTGAAGCCACCATGTTGGAAGTGAGGGAGTCGTCAAATATTTACCAATAACGTCAGCAAAGAAGGACATTTCTTTTAAAAAGGCGTAAACGAAGCCAAAAAGGCTGAGATAAGTTGAAACATGAAAGAAACGAGGAAAAACTACCAAAATAGAAAAAATAAAACGTGGTTCCCGTGAAAATGTCGACCATATATAAACAAACTCTTGACACGTCGAAATCCTATTGCAATTTTACAAAATGTTACGAAATTTGCTGACCGTTTCCTCAACCGCTTCAGAGTTACGAATGTTAGAGGTCAGCATCCTTCCCACTCCTTCCCCACAAGGAACAAGGACTAATTAGGGTAAAGCTATGAAGCATTCCGTAAAGTAATTTTGGGGCTTGCCAGACTCCGAGAGATTGGCCCACCCTATGGGTGAAAGCAGCGATAAAAAACTCCTGGTACAGCATATAAAAGATAAACCTTTTCTTTTGTTATCACGGATTCGTCAAATTAATTTTAGCCAATATCACAATCGTCTTTCGTGCGAAAGGGAACCGGCCAGGCCCATAGGCTGGATATTGATGGTTTGCATCTGACGTCACGATGGCCATGTTGGTGTTCAGAACAATGCAGTAAAATGCCTTTTGGCAATTTGACTCTATTATTATGCAAAACTTGTGGGGCCATTTTCTATTGTTTTGTACACCAACATAGCCGTCTCATCACGTGGATACAAACCAAGAATTGTTGAGTGGGTGGGTGTTAGCGCCGCTGACGGGAATGTTTAGGGGGTCCTGAGACGAGATCCTCTTACGAGGTGTTCTGTAATTGTGTGCAGGTTTAGCGTGGAGGAATTATAAATTTGATAACTCTTATTGCAATAAAATTCAAAATCCTCACCTCCCCACCCACCTTTACCTCTCAAGTGCTATCATTGAATTTGGTCAGCGGTTGTCCCAAAGGGTAAATAGGGCGGCAATCTTCATTGATGTTCACCGTTTTGTGGTGGAAAAACGTCGATGTAAGAATGATAATAGCAGAGAAAAGGCAACTTAGATACCCAAAATTGATTTGCACCTTCAGGGATCCAGTACCTGGGCAGCAGAGATCGTCCTTTGTTTGTTAAATCATGGAGCGAAATTCGAACAATGAAACATTTATCTGTGGCAGGTAAGCCAAGCAGAAGCCCTTAAAAGAGGGTTTATCCCCCTTCAATTGACCTTTAATGTATTTAAATGTATTTTTCGTTTATTTAGGTTGTCTTATGTCTATCTTCGTGCGAGGTTGGTGAACGCTCCCTGTTAACGAGTCTTTCAATGTGGAGCCAAAACTTAGGCACGTTCAGAGAGCTATAAACATTCCTTGGAGGACGGGCCGTAGGGTTTCTCTCCGTAATGACAGTATGTATGGTACTTACTTTCCAGCTGCGTTGGTTTGATTGAAAAAGACCGCCGTACTTTCTCATAAATAGAGTTTGAAGTTTATCGATGTTCGCGTGTCTGATTAAGCTGTCTCGCTGGTAGCTTCATGTTAATGAAAGTCACCTTTGTGTATTCAAAAGACATGAAGTAACTGACCATCGTTTTTGTTTTGTACAGGCTTCGTTAGTTCTCGATAAATTGATCTTCAAAGTTGAGTCAAATTAAAGCCTCGATATAGGGCGCCATCAGCGTTTGAGCGGGTGAACCAAAAATCCCTCAAAACTCGAATAATTTAAAGATCCGATCAAGCGGATTGTGGGTTTAGTATAAGGACATGGAAGTCTTGCAACACACAAGAAACGAGCGAAATCTATTTTCAAACCATATCGACCGGACCGCATTTACGGAGATCTTAAGTTCCCTATTAAAACGAGATCTAAGTCCTGTGCATAAGCGAAGGATGAAGGCCGGAATGAAGGCTGGCTTTCACTGCTGACATAAGGAAAACTACAAGCTACATACACGCAGACGCATTTAATTTGTTTAAATAGTCTTTTGTTCTGGACCGTGACTAATGATCAAAACTCTACTGAGTTCGCTTTGAACTGGAGTATCTTGCTTGTGCTTATGCTTAGGTCGCTCGTGAAAAGAAGAATTTTAAAGGCCCACCTACTGTCCTTCAACTGACAGGCTTTTCGACCGTTTAGTTTCGCATTTGTTTTCGTAGCGATCTGATTGGATAAATTTCAGCTTTAGCAGGAACGCAATCATTATGCCTGTCGGTTGAGGGTGTTAGGACAGTGGAGTAAATATTATGTACTCAACAGAATATTGCATTTCTGATTAGTCAATGACAAATGCATAAAGATTGCAGAGTGCAATACGGAAGTTGCTATGAAAACACACCGACAGAGTAATTAATAAATAAAAAACGTATGATCGTGCATTTCTTTAACCTGCGATCAGGCCCATATTTAGAATCGCTGGCTTATTTGTTTTCCTGTGTCGTCGCTTGCCAACCACACAGTATGTACCGCGCTAAACTAAAATGGGGCCTGGTCGCAGGTTAGCATTTCTTGATTTATGGTCACTCGTGACGTTTTGAACTCGCCGACGGCTCGTGCAATTTTGTGAACTTGCAAACCATCACTCATGCTCATAAACCCCGTAATGCGCCAGAAAGTTCATACGATTTGCCATACTGGTCAGCCATCCAATGAACACCCCTCTCAAACAGGGCTTCGCATGGGTGACAACGAAATTCGTACGCTTCAAATGCTTAGAATGTTGTTTTTCCCTCGGGAAATCACTCGCCTTTTTAAGCCATAACAATTTACGTCTTTGATGGTAATATGTAAATACGGCTGACTGTTTTATTTACCTTGTTATATAAAGACTGCTGCCCCGGCATGGGCTTTTAACAGCATTTTTCAGTAAGTAAATCCCTTGATCTAAGTTAAGCTTTTACCATGATATACAAGAAAAAGTCATTAATCCTTATTTCGCTTTATCCCAAGATTTCTTGGCTTAGGAAGGTGACCTCGGGGATATTTTGGGTGTCTTGCATTTTGCAGCGACAGTAGTTATTGATTATTTTGTTTCTAATTTGTTGTTATTTCCTGACGTCATTGCTACCTTAGTCTTTGGTGGCGCATCAATTAGTAACTTCCTGCTTAGTCTATAGGACTTAGCCAATATTTATTTCGATTGTACGGCTTATCCTCCTTGTTTTTCAACTTCATAGTCATACATTCTTAACCGCAGAAGATACTAAGATGCAAGAATGCACTCAACTAAATTCGACTAAACTGGTCAACTAATAGTTTATTATCACACGACAAAGTAAATTCGCTTACGAAATTGTTCTTGTAACACCAATACCACGAGATTTTGAAAAGAAGGCGAAAACATCACTTGAAAACTAAACTACTTAAATGTATGCCACACGTGCAGCACGGTTTTTGTTCTAGTTTAGAACTGATTACAATACCATTTTTTTTTTCAGTCGTAGCGTTGCAGTTAATGGCCGTCTTCGTTGCTTTAGCTCCTCCTAGGTGACTTTTATAGCACTAACTTCGAAACAGACTATCACAAGGCACCTTTCAATCATTTCCAGTCAAAAGTAAATAGTTTACGGTACTTAAGATGTCAATCCTGGTCAGTCAATTGGTTGATACTCAGCTCAGTTTATTTCGGCAATCTTGACTCGCTCATTGCATCAGTCTTGAGGTGATCTATATCAGCATACAAAGTTGCAAGGCTCGCTCTATTGATTTTTCCGTTACTCTTTTCTGGAGAGTGACTTAGATCCGCGTATATGACACCATGGTATGGGGCAGGCATCTTTAAGGAAAATAGTAGCATTTGATAGAGTTTTCATAAATTATTGCTTGCAAAGATGACTTCGCGCGCGCTTATGTTGAAGACCCAAAGAAGATCTGGATTAAGAGGATGTTGAGGGGTGCAGTTAACTTCAAAAGTTTCTCCTCTTAAAAGGAGGTAACTGAGAAACCATGTTAAGCTGCCTTGGTAAATTTTATATGCAAATGCATTGAATTCCCAGGTAAGGACTTTTTAAAAACCTTAGGACCCCTGTCACAAGTCACATCTCTTGTTCATATACTCTGCAAAACTTAAAAGAATCCACAAACGCAAAAAAGAAAAAAAAAATAAATAAATAAATAAATTGAAAAAGAATAGTGCATTGAGTTCCGTGTGTTAGGGTTTAACCTATTCTAGTAGTGGCATGCTCACCTTCAGACTCAATCTCGTACCCAGAGTCCTCGGGCTTTTTGGCCAGCGGGTGAGCGCCCGGAGAGACTCTGGGATAATCGACTCCATTTTCCCAGAAAACGTGGGTTCCGGTCTTATGACGTGTCGTTGAGTTTAAACGGAAGCAGAAAAGAGAAAACCGTTAACAGTAGAAATGGCGGGTTGAAAGTGTTTGAGAAACAAGAATTTTAGCCTTGCACACAAAGAAACTGGAGAAATGATCATTGGCTTGCTGTAAGAGCAAGTGAAGATGAAACCTCTGACGCTTTCGGTGAGTGTATTTTTGGTGTTTCAGCGTACATTCCACCGTATAGAATGCAATGAGAATGCCATCGTGCAAGCAACACGACCGACAATTTTTTTTTGTGGAAACGACAATTTGATGTTTCCGTAATTCTGAATGGCTTCGACAATACCTTATTCCACGGATTTCTCCTCAAAGAGACTGATGTAATGTTTTCTCACGGTACTTTTGCAACAGCAACAGTAATCACTTCACGCAGCGTGGGAAAATTCCCGTGCGGTATATGACATAATTCAAACCTCGTCGTTTTATTATTTTTGTGATTTATATATTTCTGAGGTAGAAAAAATCAATCAGCATTGAAACTTGTTTTAAATTTTGAATCTCCCTCCAAATTCTGGGGCTTCCGAATTACTTACCGACTTGTCGGACTGCCACTGTTACGCAAGCGGCCAGTCAAAAATATAGTTCAAATCGATTATCCCAGAGTCTCTCCGGGCGCTCACCCGCTGGCCAAAAAGCCCGAGGACTCTGGGTACGAGATTGCTTCAGACTAGACTTGACGGTTATTATGGAAATGAGATTAGGACGTAGATGGCGGGAAATTCAAATTTTGAATGAGATGCGTGTAGTGATGCTACATGTAAAAGTAATTTTTACTGGGCATGTAGGGAAATTTACGTCATGGATTTATATCCTAAGCTCATTTGCATAATAACCGTCAAATCTGGTTTGAAGGCGAGCATACCACTACTTATTCTCCTCAGATACAGTGTATATGTCTTGGCAATGATATCTGAAAAATATGAGTAGAAGCAGAGGAAGTCAAGAGGACTTGTCGAGTGCTGGAATCGAACACCAGGATTAGAATGGAGTTGACAGCGCCATAATGTTCAAATTTGTTCAAATAATCAAGCAGCTTCATCTCCATTCTAAGGATATTTATTAGCCTCTATCAGGGTGTAATCCGAGCGGCGGGCAGCAGCTCCATCAATGTGGTCTGGGTTCGATTCCTCGAAGGAAAGGAGCGTTAAGTGTCTAGTTGTTTTAGCGATGGAGCACTAATTGAGGACACTGTCAGCTGGAATTAACAATAACGCAAATCAAGTCAAATGTTGGTTTTTGAGGAGAGGGGAAAACCGGAGTACCCGAAGAAAAACCTCTCAGTGCAGAGTAGAGAACCAACAAACTCAACCCACATATGACGCTGAGTCTGAGTGGAATCCGGGCCACAATGGTGGGAGGCGCGTGCTCTCACCATTGACTATGTTTGTTGGTTCTTTACTCTGCTCCGAGAGTTTTTCTCCGGCAGTCCGGTTTTCCCCTCTCCTCAAAACTATGTATTAAACAACTTTAGTTCGGACGGTTGTGATTGATGGTAGTTGTCGAATTCTGTCCTGTAAGTAAGAAGTGATAAAGAAAGAAGAAGAAGAAGAAGAAGAAGAAGAAGAAGAAGAAGAAGACGAAGAAGAAGAAGAGGAGTGAGGAAAGAAGAAGCATTTTTCTATGAGCTACAGACTGAAGTTATATGGTGATATAGTTCCTGACTTGATAGGACTGAATTATTTCAAGTCATCAAGAAAGGAGCTTTGCTAGCGGACAGTTGAGTAGTTGTACCTTATAATTAGTTGTTGCAAGGTAGTAGTCTGTCCCTGTAAGTCAACAAGTATAGGTAGTAGTGTTAACGCTCCTAGAATACGTAGATAAATTGAGGTAATAAGAAAATCGCTAGTTCTCTTGTCTTCCTGTCGGTAATTGCTGTAACAGACTGCTGGAGGATACAGCTGATTAGCCTTTCCAGGACAAATAAAGTTATAGGAAATTTCACCTGTCAACCTTTAGCCTAGTAATTCGTCATCAAATCCGAGTTTAGTGTAAGACCACTTTACATAATCATTTTCATCTAAGCACTCTGCAACAAGACAGTTATAATTTACCTGTGGAGGTTGTCGTTTCTTGTTCATGTTGTCAGCAACCGCATACAGGTCATCTTTGCATTCATCTTGTCTTGACGCATTTGTTTTACAAAGGCTCCGTCTTTCTTTTTCACTTCGTTTTCAAATCCAAGCGATGAGAGATCCACGCTGGCTTTATAGTTTCTCTCCGTTTCCGGTTGGGCATGTATCTGTATCTTGCATCTCAGGGTCTCTGTGAAACGTCACTTTGTCTTGATTGTCATGAATGTTAACAACTGCGTAAACATGCTGTCTTTCCTGGTCATTTAAGATGTCGCTTTTTTCTGAAGTTTCAGCTGGTGTGGATTCGTCGCAGGGAGCAAGGTACCCATCACTCGACTGTGACTGGATTAGTGCACTTTGTTCGTGGCCAAATGACTCTCTGTGGCGTGACTTTCTTTTTTCGTATTTAATATTTGTGGGAGCATTCTCTTGCTTAATTTCATGCATATCTTCATACTCCTCCATTTCCCTTTCGTAGGGAAGCCAATCAAGACGCTTTCTCAATTGGGTGCAGTTTTTCTGTTGTTGATCTACTTGTCGTCTCTTCGTGTTCGAGGCTTAAATAGGAAAGAAAATGATAATTTAGCAAGGTGCTTGTAAAGAATTGTAGCGATGTGTCTCTCACCTTTTAGAGGTCCGAACTAGAGAAACCTAATGGTATTAATTAACTTGCTTTTCTCAGTGCAGTGTATATATGCAGCCAGGTGGACCCTAACACACTACACTGGGAAGGTTTTACGTAGGCTTTTACCAGAAAGTCAAAGAGTCTCTGCATCACATGCAGAGACTCTTTGACTTTCTGGTAAAAGCCTACGTAAAACCTTCCCAGTGTAGTGTGTTAGGGTCCACCGTGGCTGCATATATACACTGCACTGAGAAAGCAAGTTAATTAATACCATTAGGTTTCTCTAGTTTCGGACCTCTAAAAGGTGAGAGACACATCGCTACAATTCTTTACAAGCACCTTGCTAAATTATCATTTTTCTTTCCTATTTAAGCCTCGAACACGAAGAGACGACAAGTATATCAACAACAGAAAAACTGCACCCAATTGAGAAAGCGTCTTGATTGGCTTCCCTCCGAAAGGGAAATGGAGGAGTATGAAGATATGCATGAAATTAAGCAAGAGAATGCTCCCACAAATATTAAATACGAAAAAAGAAAGTCACGCCACAGAGAGTCATTTGGCCACGAACAAGTTCACTATCCAGTCACAGTCGAGTGATGGGTACCTTGCTCCCTGCGACGAATCCACACCAGCTGAAACTTCAGAAAAAAGCGACATCTTAAATGACCAGGAAAGACAGCATGTTTACGCAGTTGTTAACATTCATGACAATCAAGACAAAGTGACGTTTCACAGAGACCCTGAGATGCAAGATACAGATACATGCCCAACCGGAAACGGAGAGAACTATAAAGCCACGTGGATCTCTCATCGCTTGGATTTGAAAACGAAGTGAAAAGAAAGACGGAGCCTTTGTAAAACAAAATGCGTCAAGACAAGATGAATGCACAGATGACCTGTATGCGGTTGCTGACAACATGAACAAGAAACGACAACCTCCACAGGTAAATTATAACTGTCTTGTTGCAGAGTGCTTAGATGAAAATGATTATGTAAAGTGGTCTTACACTAAACTCGGATTTGATGACGAATTACTAGGCTAAAGGTGTGACAGGTGAAAATTCCTATAACTTTATTTGTCCTGGAAAGGCTAAGTCAGCCTGTAATCCTCCAGCAGTCGTTCCAGCAATATGACCGACAGTAAGACAAGTATAACTAGCGATTTGTATCTTAAATTACCTCAATTGCGTAGCTACGTATTTCTAGGAGCGTTAGACACTACTATCCCCTATACTTTGTTTTGACTTACAGGACAGACTACTACCTTGCAACAACTAATTATAAGGTACAACTCACTTCAACGGTCGCGCTAGCAAAGCGCGTCCTGTTTCTTTGATTAGTGACCTGTGGAGGGAATAATTCTTATCCCCGTGATCAGGGTCAGGAACTATATCACCATATAACTTATCAGTCTGTAGCCGTCATAGAAACATGCTTCTTCTTTCCTCACTCCTCTTCTTCTTCTTCGGCTTCTTCGGTTCTTCTTCTTCTTCTTCTTTCTTCTTCTTCTTCTTTCGTTTAATCACTTCTTACTGACAGGACAGAAAATTCGACAACTACCATCAATCACAACCGTCCGAACCTAAAGTTTTAATACATAGTTTTTTGGAGGAGGGGAAAACGGACTGCCGGAGAAAAACTCTCGGAGCAGAGTAAAAACCAACAAACATAGTCAATGGTGAGAGCACGCGCCTCCCACCATTGTGGCCCGGATTCCACTCAGACTCAGCGTCATATGTGGGTTGAGTTTGTTGGTTCTCTACTCTGCACTGAGAGGTTTTTCTTCGGGTACTCCGTTTTCCCCTCTCCTCAAAAACCAACATTTGACTTGATTTGCGTTATTGTTAATTCCAGCTGACAGTGTCCTCAATTAGTGCTCCATCGCTAAAACAACTAGACACTTAACGCTCCTTTCCTTCGAGGAATCGAACCCAGACCACATTGATGGAGCTGCTGCCCGCCGCTCGGATTACACCCTGATAGAGGCTAATAAATATCCTTAGAATGGAGATGAAGCTGCTTGATTATTTGAACAAATTTGAACATTATGGCGCTGTCAACTCCTTCTAATCCTGGTGTTCGATTCCAGCACTCGACAAGT
>NC_090872.1:48679919-48703121 GCF_036669935.1 Montipora foliosa
GGTCTTTTTTCATGCGGTTTTTTGCATAGCACAACTCTAGGGATAGTTTAGCTTTCAATCCATAATAATTAGGCCATCAGGCGACTGGTATTTCTATTTTTCGCCTTCCGAAGTTCGATCAAAAATAAAACTTCGGCCATTTTTGAAAATTTTCCTTTGTCTCCCTTTTGCTACTTTGCAATAAATGGTCCGATTTTGATACTTTTGCCCGAAAAACGTTATTTTCCTCTAATCGGTTGCTTTGTTTCATGCGGTTTTTTGCATAACACAAATCTAGGATAGTTTAGCGTTCAATCCATTTACTAATTAGGCCACCAGGCGAATTGTATTTTCCTATTGTTTTAGGCCTCCGAAAGTTCGATCAAAAACATCGGCCATTTTTGAAAAATTTTCCTTTGGTCCCTCCTTTGCTGCTTTGCCAAAAATGGCCCGATTTTGATACTTTTGCGAAAAACAGTTATTTCTCCTCTAATCGGTCTTTTTTTTTTTTCCATTGCGGTTTTTTGGCATAGCAACCAAATCTAGGATAGTTAGCTTTCAATCCATACTAATTAGGCCATCAGGCGACTTGTTTTTCCTATTTTTTTAGCCCTTCCGAAGTTCGATCAAAACAATCGGCCATTTTGTTGAAAAATTTTTTCCTTTGGTCCCCCTTTGCTACCTTTGCCAAAATGGGCCGATTGTTGATACTGTTTGCGGAAAAAACGTATTGCTCTCTCACTGTCCTAATCGGTCTTTTTTTCATGCGGTTTTTTTGCATAGCACAAATCTAGGGATACGTTTAGCTTTCAATCCATACTAATTAGGCCATCAGGCGACTTGTATTTCCTATTTTTTTAGCCTTCCGAATGTTCGATCACAAAAATCGGGCCATTTTTTGAAAATTTTCCTTTGGTCTGCCCCTTGCTACTTTTGCCAAAAATGGCCGAATTTTTGATACTTATTGGCGAAAAAAACGTGTATTTCTTTCTCCTCTAATCGGTCTTTTTTCATGTCGGTGTTTTTTGCATAGACACAAATTCTAGGATAGTTTAGCTCTTCAATCGCATACTAACTTAGGCCATCAGGCGACTTGTATTTTTTCCTATTTTTTTAGTCCTTCGGAAGTTTCACGATGCAAAAACTCGGCCATTTTGAAAATTTTTCCTTCTGGGTCCCCCCTCCTTTTGCTACTTTGCCAAAAATGGCCGATTTTGATACTTTGACTATATTGGCGAAAAAAACGTTATTTTCTCCTCTAATCGGTCTTTTTTTTTCATGCGGTTTTTTGCATGTAGCACAAATCTAGGATAGTTTAGCTTTCAATCCAATACTAATTAGGCCATCAGGCGACTTGTATTTCCTATTTTTTTTAGCCTGCGGCAAGTTCGATCCAAAAAATCGGGGCCATTGTTTTGAAAATTTTCCTTTGGTCCCCCCTTTGCTACTTTGCCACAAAATGGCCGTTTTTGGAATACTTTTGTGTCGAAAAACGTTTATTTCCTTTCTCCTTCTAATTCGGTTTTCTTTTTTCATGCGGTTTTTTGCATAGCCACAAATGCTAGATAAGTTTAGCTGATTTCAATCCATGACTAATTAGGCCATCAGGCGACTTGTATTTCCTATTTTTTTTAGCACCTTCGGAAGATTCCGACCAAAAAACATCGGCCCATTTTTTGAAAGATTTTCCATTTGGTCCCCCCTTTGCTACTTTGCCAAAAATGGCCGATTTTGATACTTTTGCGCGAAACAATGGTGTTTATGTTCACCTCCTCTAATCGGTTCTTTTTTCATGCCGGTTTTTTTTTGCATAGGCACAAATCTAGGATAGTTTAGCTTTCAATCCATAACTAATTAGGGCCCATCAGGCGACTTGTAATTTCCTATTTTTTTGGAGCCTTTCCGAAGTTCGATCAAAAAAAATCGGCCCTTTTTGAACAATTTCCCTTTGGGTCCCCCCTTTGCTACTTTGCCAAAAATGGCCGATTTTGATACTTTTGCGAAAAACGTTATTTCTCCTCCCCCCTCTAATCGGTCTTTTTTTCATGCGGTTTTCTGCCATAGCACCAAATCTAGGAGTAGTTTAGCGTTTCAATCCCTACTAATTAGGCCATTCAGGCGGACTTGTATTTCCTATTTTTTTAGACCTTCCGAAGTTCGATCAAAAAAAATCGGCCATTTTTGAAAATTTTCCTTTGGTCCCCCTTTGCTACTTTGCCAAAAATGTCCGATTTTGATACTTTTGCGAAACATGGTCTTTCTCCTCTAATCGGTCTTTTATCATGCGGTTTTTTGCATAGCACACATCTAGGATAGTTTAGCTTTCACTCCATACTAATTAGGCCATCAGGCGACTTGTATTTCCTATTTTTTTAGCCTTCCGAAGTTCGATCAAAAAATCGGCCATTTTTGAAAATTTTCCTTTGGTCCCCCCTTTGCTACTTTTTGCCAAAATGGCCGATTTTGATACTTTGCGAAAAACGTTATTTCTCTTCTAATCGGTCTTTTTTCATGCGGTTTTTTGCATAGCACAAATCTAGGATAGTTTAGCTTTCAATCCATACTAATTAGGCCATCAGGCGACTTGTATTTCCTATTTTTTTAGCCTTCCGAAGTTCGATCAAAAAATCGGCCATTTTGTAAATTTACCTATGGTCCCCCTTTGCTACTTTGCCAAAAATGGCCGATTTTTATTCTTTTGCAAAAAAACGTTATTTCTCCTCTAATCGGTCTTTTTTCATGCGGTTTTTTGCATAGCACAAATCTAGGATAGTTTAGCTTTCAATCCATACTAATTAGGCCATCAGGCGACTTGTATTTCCTATTTTTTTAGCCTTCCGAAGTTCGATCAAAAAATCGGCCATTTTTGAAAATTTTCCTTTGGTCCCCCCTTTGCTACTTTGCCAAAAATTGGCCGATTTTGATACTTTTGCGAAAAACGTTATTTCTCCTCTAATCGGTCTTTTTTCATGCGGTTTTTTGCATAGCACAAATCTAGGATAGTTTAGCTTTCAATCCATACTAATTAGGCCATCAGGCGACTTGTATTTCCTATTTTTTAAGCCTTCCGAACTTCGATCAAAAAAACGGCCAATTATGAAAATATTCCTTTGGTCCCCCCTTTGCTACTTTGCCAAAAATGGCCGATTTTTGATACTTTTGCGAAAAACGTTATTTCTCCTCTAATCGGTCTTTTTTCATGCGGTTTTTGCATAGCACAAATCTAGGATAGTTTAGCTTTCAATCCATACTAATTAGGCCATCAGGCGACTTGTATTTCCTATTTTTTAGCCTTCCGAAGTTCGATCAAAAAATCGGCCATTTTTCTAAAATTTTCCTTTGGTCCCCCCTTTGCTACTTTGCCAAAAATGGCCGATTTTGATACTTTTGCGAAAAACGTTATTTCTCCTCTAATCGGTCTTTTTTCATGCGGTTTTTTGCATAGCACAAATCTAGGATAGTTTAGCTTTCGATCCATACTAATTAGGCCATCAGGCGACTTGTATTCCTATTTTTTAGCCTTCCGAAGTTCGATCAAAAATCGGCCCATTTTTGAAAATTTTTCCTTTGGTCCCCCCTTTGCTACTTTGCCAAAAATGGCCGATTTTGATACTTTTGCGAAAAACGTTATTTCTCCTCTAATCGGTCATTTTGAGAGCGGTTTTTTGCAAAGCACACATCTAGGATAGTTTAGCTTTCAATCCATACTAATTAGGCCATCAGGCGACTTGTATTTCCTATTTTTTTAGCCTTCCGAAGTTCGATCAAAAAATCGGCCATTTTTGAAAATTTTCCTTTGGTCCCCCCTTTGCTACTTTGCCAAAAATGGCCGATTTTGATACTTTTGCGAAAAACGTTATTTCTCCTCTAATCGGTCTTTTTTCATGCGGTTTTTTGCATAGCACAAATCTAGGATAGTTTAGCTTTCAATCCATACTAATTAGTGCCATCAGGCGACTTGTATTTCCTATTTTTTAGCCTTCCGAAGTTCGATCAAAAAATCGGCCATTTTTGAAAATTTTCCTTTGGTCCCCCTTTGGCTACTTTGCCAAAAATGGCCGATTTTGATACTTTTGCGAAAAACGTTATTTCTCCTCTAATCGGTCTTTTTTCATGCGGTTTTTTGCATAGCACAAATCTAGGATAGTTTAGCTTTCAATCCATACTAATTAGGCCATCAGGCGACTTGTATTTCCTATTTTTTTAGCCTTCCGAAGTTCGATCAAAAAATCGGCCATTTTTGAAATTTTCCTTTGGTCCCCCCTTTGCTACTTTGCCAAAAATGGCCGATTTTGATACTTTTGCGAAAAACGTTATTTCTCCTCTAATCGGTCTTTTTTCATGCGGTTTTTTGCATAGCACAAATCTAGGATAGTTTAGCTTTCAATCCATACTAATTAGGCCATCAGGCGACTTGTATTTCCTATTTTTTTAGCCTTCCGAAGTTCGATCAAAAAATCGGCCATTTTTGAAAATTTTCCTTTGGTCCCCCATTGCTACATTGCCAAAAATGGCCGATTTTGATACTTTTGCGAAAAACGTTATTTCTCCTCTAATCGGTCTTTTTTCATGCGGTTTTTTGCATAGCACAAATCTAGGATAGTTTAGCTTTCAATCCATACTAATTAGGCCATCAGGCGACTTGTATTTCCTATTTTTTTAGCCTTCCGAAGTTCGATCAAAAAATCGGCCATTTTTGAAAATTTTCCTTTGGTCCCCCCTTTGCTTACTTTGCCAAAATGGCCGATTTTGATACTTTTGCGAAAACGTTATTTCTCCTCTAATCGGTCTTTTTTTCATGCGGTTTTTTGCATAGCACAAATCTAGGATAGTTTAGCTTTCAATCCATACTAATTAGGCCATCAGGCGACTTGTATTTCCTATTTTTTTAGCCTTCCGAAGTTCGATCAAAAAATCGGCCATTTTTGAAAATTTTCCTTTGGTCCCCCCTTTGCTACTTTGCCAAAAATGGCCGATTTTGATACTTTTGCGAAAAAGTTTATTTCTCCTCTAATCGGTCTTTTTTCATGCGGTTTTTTGCATAGCACAAATCTAGGATAGTTTAGCTTTCAATCCATACTAATTAGGCCATCAGGCGACTTGTATTTCCTATTTTTTAGCCTTCCGAAGTTCGATCAAAAAAATCGGCCATTTTTGAAAATTTCCTTTGGTCCCCCTTTGCTACTTTGCCAAAAATGGCCGATTTTGATACTTTTGCGAAAAATGTTATTTCTCCTCTAATCGGTCTTTTTTCATGCGGTTTTTTGCATAGCACAAATCTAGGATAGTTTAGCTTTCAATCCATACTAATTAGGCCATCAGGCGACTTGTATTTCCTATTTTTTTAGCCTTCCGAAGTTCGATCAAAAAATCGGCCATTTTTGAAAATTTTCCTTTGGTCCCCCCTTTGCTACTTTGCCAAAAATGGCCGATTTTGATACTTTTGCGAAAAACGTTATTTCTCCTCTAATCGGTCTTTTTTCATGCGGTTTTTTGCATAGCACAAATCTAGGATAGTTTAGCTTTCAATCCATACTAATTAGGCCATCAGGCGACTTGTATTTCCTATTTTTTAGCCTTCCGAAGTTCGATCAAAAAATCGGCCATTTTTGAAAATTTTCCTTTGGTCCCCCCTTTGCTACTTTGCCAAAAATGGCCGATTTTGATACTTTTGCGAAAAACGTTATTTCTCCTCTAATCGGTCTTTTTTCATGCGGTTTTTTGCATAGCACAAATCTAGGATAGTTTAGCTTTCAATCCATACTAATTAGGCCATCAGGCGACTTGTATTTCCTATTTTTTTAGCCTTCCGAAGTTCGATCAAAAAAGCGGCCATTTTTGAAAATTTTCCTTTGGTCCCCCCTTTGCTACTTTGCCAAAAATGGCCGATTTTGATACTTTTGCGAAAAACGTTATTTCTCCTCTAATCGGTCTTTTTTCATGCGGTTTTTTGCATAGCACAAATCTAGGATAGTTTAGCTTTCAATCCATACTAATTAGGCCATCAGGCGACTTGTATTTCCTATTTTTTAGCCTTCCGAAGTTCGATCAAAAAATCGGCCATTTTTGAAAATTTTCCTTTGGTCCCCCTTTGCTACTTTGCCAAAAATGGCCGATTTTGATACTTTTGCGAAAAACGTTATTTCTCCTCTAATCGGTCTTTTTTCATGCGGTTTTTTGCATAGCACAAATCTAGGATAGTTTAGCTTTCAATCCATACTAATTAGGCCATCAGGCGACTTGTATTTCCTATTTTTTTAGCCTTCCGAAGTTCGATCAAAAAATCGGCCATTTTTGAAAATTTCCAATTTGTTCCCACATTGCTACTTTGCCAAAAATGGCCGATTTTGATACTTTTGCGAAAAACGTTATTTCTCCTCTAATCGGTCTTTTTTCATGCGGTTTTTTGCATAGCACAAATCTAGGATAGTTTAGCTTTCAATCCATACTAATTAGGCCATCAGGCGACTTGTATTTCCTATTTTTTTAGCCTTCCGAAGTTCGATCAAAAAATCGGCCATTTTTGAAAATTTTCCTTTGGTCCCCCCTTTGCTACTTTGCCAAAAATGGCCGATTTTGATACTTTTGCGAAAAACGTTATTTCTCCTCTAATCGGTCTTTTTTCATGCGGTTTTTGCATAGCACAAATCTAGGATAGTTTAGCTTTCAATCCATACTAATTAGGCCATCAGGCGACTTGTATTTCCTATTTTTTTAGCCTTCCGAAGTTCGATCAAAAATCGGCCATTTTTGAAAATTTCCTTTGGTCCCCCTTTGCTACTTTGCCAAAAATGGCCGATTTTGATACTTTTGCGAAAAACGTTATTTCTCCTCTAATCGGTCTTTTTTCATGCGGTTTTTTGCATAGCACAAATCTAGGATAGTTTAGCTTTCAATCCATACTAATTAGGCCATCAGGCGACTTGTATTTCCTATTTTTTTAGCCTTCCGAAGTTCGATCAAAAAATCGGCCATTTTTGAAAATTTTCCTTTGGTCCCCCCTTTGCTACTTTGCCAAAAATGGCCGATTTTGATACTTTTGCGAAAAACGTTATTTCTCCTCTAATCGGTCTTTTTTCATGCGGTTGTTTGCATAGCACAAATCTAGGATAGTTTAGCTTTCAATCCATACTAATTAGGCCATCAGGCGACTTGTATTTCCTATTTTTTTAGCCTTCCGAAGTTCGATCAAAAAATCGGCCATTTTTGAAAATTTTCCTTTGGTCCCCCTTTGCTACTTTGCCAAAAATGGCCGATTTTGATACTTTTGCGAAAAACGTTATTTCTCCTCTAATCGGTCTTTTTTCATGCGGTTTTTTGCATAGCACAAATCTAGGATAGTTTAGCTTTCAATCCATACTAATTAGGCCATCAGGCGACTTGTATTTCCTATTTTTTTAGCCTTCCGAAGTTCGATCAAAAAATCGGCCATTTTTGAAAATTTTCCTTTGGTCCCCCCTTTGCTACTTTGCCAAAAATGGCCGATTTTGATACTTTTGCGAAAAACGTTATTTCTCCTCTAATCGGTCTTTTTTCATGCGGTTTTTTGCATAGCACAAATCTAGGATAGTTTAGCTTTCAATCCATACTAATTAGGCCATCAGGCGACTTGTATTTCCTATTTTTTAGCCTTCCGAAGTTCGATCAAAAAATCGGCCATTTTTGAAAATTTTCCTTTGGTCCCCCCTTTGCTACTTTGCCAAAAATGGCCGATTTTGATACTTTTGCGAAAAACGTTATTTCTCCTCTAATCGGTCTTTTTTCATGCGGTTTTTTGCATAGCACAAATCTAGGATAGTTTAGCTTTCAATCCATACTAATTAGGCCATCAGGCGACTTGTATTTCCTATTTTTTTAGCCTTCCGAAGTTCGATCAAAAAATCGGCCATTTTTGAAAATTTTCCTTTGGTCCCCCTTTGCTACTTTGCCAAAAATGGCCGATTTTGATACTTTTGCGAAAAACGTTATTTCTCCTCTAATCGGTCTTTTTTCATGCGGTTTTTTGCATAGCACAAATCTAGGATAGTTTAGCTTTCAATCCATACTAATTAGGCCATCAGGCGACTTGTATTTCCTATTTTTTTAGCCTTCCGAAGTTCGATCAAAAAATCGGCCATTTTTGAAAATTTTCCTTTGGTCCCCCCTTTGCTACTTTGCCAAAAATGGCCGATTTTGATACTTTTGCGAAAAACGTTATTTCTCCTCTAATCGGTCTTTTTTCATGCGGTTTTTTGCATAGCACAAATCTAGGATAGTTTAGCTTTCAATCCATACTAATTAGGCCATCAGCGACTTGTATTTCCTATTTTTTAGCCTTCCGAAGTTCGATCTAAAAAATCGGCCATTTTTGAAAATTTTCCTTTGGTCCCCCCTTTGCTACTTTGCCAAAAATGGCCGATTTTGATACTTTTGCGAAAAACGTTATTTCTCCTCTAATCGGTCTTTTTTCATGCGGTTTTTGCATAGCACAAATCTAGGATAGTTTAGCTTTCAATCCATACTAATTAGGCCATCAGGCGACTTGTATTTCCTATTTTTTTAGCCTTCCGAAGTTCGATCAAAAAATCGGCCATTTTTGAAAATTTTCCTTTGGTCCCACCTATGCTAATGTGCCAAAAATGGCCGATTTTGATACTTTGGCGAAAAAACGTTATTTCTCCTCTAATCGGTCTTTTTCATGCGGTTTTTTGCATAGCACAAATCTAGGATAGTTTAGCTTTCAATCCATACTAATTAGGCCATCAGGCGACTTGTATTTCCTATTTTTTTAGCCTTCCGAAGTTCGATCAAAAAATCGGCCATTTTTGAAAATTTTCCTTTGGTCCCCCCTTTGCTACTTTGCCAAAAATGGCCGATTTTGATACTTTTGCGAAAAACGTTATTTCTCCTCTAATCGGTCTTTTTTCATGCGGTTTTTTGCATAGCACAAATCTAGGATAGTTTAGCTTTCAATCCATACTAATTAGGCCATCAGGCGACTTGTATTTCCTATTTTTTAGCCTTCCGAAGTTCGATCAAAAAATCGGCCATTTTTGAAAATTTTCCTTTGGTCCCCCCTTTGCTACTTTGCCAAAAATGGCCGATTTTGATACTTTTGCGAAAAACGTTATTTCTCCTCTAATCGGTCTTTTTTCATGCGGTTTTTTGCATAGCACAAATCTAGGATAGTTTAGCTTTCAATCCATACTAATTAGGCCATCAGGCGACTTGTATTTCCTATTTTTTAGCCTTCCGAAGTTCGATCAAAAAATCGGCCATTTTTGAAAATTTTCCTTTGGTCCCCCCTTTGCTACTTTGCCAAAAATGGCCGATTTTGATACTTTTGCGAAAAACGTTATTTCTCCTCTAATCGGTCTTTTTTCATGCGGTTTTTTGCATAGCACAAATCTAGGATAGTTTAGCTTTCAATCCATACTAATTAGGCCATCAGGCGACTTGTATTTCCTATTTTTTTAGCCTTCCGAAGTTCGATCAAAAAATCGGCCATTTTTGCCAATTTTCCCTTTGTCCCCCCTTTGCTACTTTGCCAAAAATGGCCGATTTTGATACTTTTGCGAAAAACGTTATTTCTCCTCTAATCGGTCTTTTTTCATGCGGTTTTTTGCATAGCACAAATCTAGGATAGTTTAGCTTTCAATCCATACTAATTAGGCCATCAGGCGACTTGTATTTCCTATTTTTTTAGCCTTCCGAAGTTCGATCAAAAAATCGGCCATTTTTGAAAATTTTCCTTTGGTCCCCCTTTGCTACTTTGCCAAAAATGGCCGATTTTGATACTTTTGCGAAAAACGTTATTTCTCCTCTAATCGGTCTTTTTTCATGCGGTTTTTTGCATAGCACAAATCTAGGATAGTTTAGCTTTCAATCCATACTAATTAGGCCATCAGGCGACTTGTATTTCCTATTTTTTTAGCCTTCCGAAGTTCGATCAAAAAATCGGCCATTTTTGAAAATTTTCCTTTGGTCCCCCCTTTGCTACTTTGCCAAAAATGGCCGATTTTGATACTTTTGCGAAAACGTTATTTCTCCTCTAATAGGTCTTTTTTCATGCGGTTTTTTGCATTGCACAAATCTATGATAGTTTAGCTTTCAATCCATTCTATTTAGGCCATCAGGCGACTTGTATTTCCTATTTTTTTAGCCTTCCGATGTTCGATCAAAAAATCGGCCACTTTTTTGAAAATTTGCCTTTGGTCCCCCCCCTTTGCTACTTTGCCAAAAAATGGCCGATTTTGATAATTTTGCTAAAAACGTTATTTCTCCTCTAATCGGTCTTTTTTCATGCGGTTTTTTGCATAGCACAAATCTAGGATAGTTTAGCTTTCAATCCATACTAATTAGGCCATCAGGCGACTTGTTTTTGCTATTTTGTAGCCTTCCGAAGTTCGACAAAAAAATCGGCCATTTTTGAAAATTTTCCTTTGGTCCCCCCTTTGCTACTTTGCCAAAAATGGCCGATTTTGAATACTTTTGCGAAAAACGTTATTTCTCCTCTAATCGGTCTTTTTTCATGCGGTTTTTTGCATAGCACAAATCTAGGATAGTTTAGCTTTCAATCCATACTAATTAGGCCATCAGGCGACTTGTATTTCCTATTTTTTAGCCTTCCGAAGTTCGATCAAAAAATCGGCCATTTTGAAAATTTTCCTTTGGTCCCCCCTTTCCTACTTTGCCAAAAATGGCCGATTGTGATACTTTTGCGAAAAACGTTATGTCTCCTCTAATCGGTCATTTTTCATTGCGGTTTTTTGCATAGCACAAATCTAGGATAGTTTAGCTTTCAATCCATACTAATTAGGCCATCAGGCGACTTGTATTTCCTATTTTTTTTAGCCTTCCGAAGTTCGATCAAAAAATCGGCCATTTTTGAAAATTTTCCTTTGGTCCCCCCTTTGCTACTTTGCCAAAAATGGCCGATTTTGATACTTTTGCGAAAAACGTTATTTCTGCGCCTCTAATCCGGTCTTTTCTTCATGCGGGTTTTTTTGCATAGCACAAATCTAGGATCGTTTATGCTTTCAATCCATACGAATTATGCCATCAGGCGACTTGTAATTTCCTATTTTTTTAGGCCTTCCGACGTTCGATGCAAAAATCGGCCATTTTTGAAAATTTTCCTTTGGTGCCCGCCCCTTTGCTACTGTTGCCAAAAATGGCCGATTTTGATACTTTTTGCGAAAAACGTTATTTCTCCTCTAATCGGGTCTTTTTTTCCAAGCGTTTTTTTGCATAGTGACAAATCTAGGATAGTTTTATCTTTCAATCCAAACTAATTAGGCCATCAGGCGACTTGTATTTTTCCTATTTTTTTAGCCTTTCCGAAGTTCGATGCCAAATCTGCATCCGGGCCATTTTTGAAAATTTTCCTTTTGGTGCGCCCTTTGCTACTTTGCCCAAAATGGCCGAATTTTGATACTTTTGCGAAAAACGTTATTTTCTCCTCTAATCGGTCATTTTTCCTGCGGTTTTTTGCATAGCACAACATCTAGAATAGTTTAGCTGTCAATCCAGACTAATTAGGCCATCAGGCGACTTGTATTTCCTATTTTTTTAGCCTTCCGAAGTTCGATCAAAAAATCGGCCATTTTTGAAAATTTTCCTTTGGTCCCCCCTTTGCTACTTTGCCAAAAATGGCCGATTTTGATACTTTTGCGAAAAACGTTATTTCTCCTCTAATCGGTCTTTTTTCATGCGGTTTTTTGCATAGCACAAATCTAGGATAGTTTAGCTTTCAATCCATACTAATTAGGCCATCAGGCGACTTGTATTTCCTATTTTTTAGCCTTCCGAAGTTCGATCAAAAAATCGGCCATTTTTGAAAATTTTCCTTTGGTCCCCCTTTGCTACTTTGCCAAAAATGGCCGATTTTGATACTTTTGCGAAAAACGTTATTTCTCCTCTAATCGGTCTTTTTCATGCGGTTTTTTGCATAGCACAAATCTAGGATAGTTTAGCTTTCACTCCATACTAATTAGGCCATCAGGCGACTTGTATTTCCTATTTTTTAGCCTTCCGAAGTTCGATCAAAAAATCGGCCATTTTTGAAAAATTTCCTTTGGTCCCCCCCTTGCTACTTTGCCAAAAATGGCCGATTTTGATACTTTTGCGAAAAACGTTATTTCTCCTCTAATCGGTCTTTTTTCATGCGGTTTTTGCATAGCACAAATCTAGGATAGTTTAGCTTTCAATCCATACTAATTAGGCCATCAGGCGACTTGTATTTCCTATTTTTTTAGCCTTCCGAAGTTCGATCAAAAAATCGGCCATTTTTGAAAATTTTCCTTTGGTCCCCCTTTGCTACTTTGCCAAAAATGGCCGATTTTGATACTTTTGCGAAAAACGTTATTTCTCCTCTAATCGGTCTTTTTTCATGCGGTTTTTTGCATAGCACAAATCTAGGATAGTTTAGCTTTCAATCCATACTAATTAGGCCATCAGGCGACTTGTATTTCCTATTTTTTTAGCCTTCCGAAGTTCGATCAAAAAATCGGCCATCATTGAAAAATTTCCTTTGGTCCCCCCTTTGCTACTTTGCCAAAAATGGCCGATTTTGATACTTTTGCGAAAAACGTTATTTCTCCTCTAATCGGTCTTTTTTCATGCGGTTTTTTGCATAGCACAAATCTAGGATAGTTTAGCTTTCAATCCATACTAATTAGGCCATCAGGCGACTTGTATTTCCTATTTTTTTAGCCTTCCGAAGTTCGATCAAAAAATCGGCCATTTTTGAAAATTTTCCTTTGGTCCCCCCTTTGCTACTTTGCCAAAAATGGCCGATTTTGATACTTTTGCGAAAAACGTTATTTCTCCTCTAATCGGTCTTTTTTCATGCGGTTTTTTGCATAGCACAAATCTAGGATAGTTTAGCTTTCAATCCATACTAATTAGGCCATCAGGCGACTTGTATTTCCTATTTTTTTAGCCTTCCGAAGTTCGATCAAAAAATCGGCCATTTTTGAAAATTTTCCTTTGGTCCCCCTTTGCTACTTTGCCAAAAATGGCCGATTTTGATACTTTTGCGAAAAACGTTATTTCTCCTCTAATCGGTCTTTTTTCATGCGGTTTTTTGCATAGCACAAATCTAGGATAGTTTAGCTTTCAATCCATACTAATTAGGCCATCAGGCGACTTGTATTTCCTATTTTTTTAGCCTTCCGAAGTTCGATCAAAAAATCGGCCATTTTTGAAAATTTTCCTTTGGTCCCCCCTTTGCTACTTTGCCAAAAATGGCCGATTTTGATACTTTTGCGAAAAACGTTATTTCTCCTCTAATCGGTCTTTTTTCATGCGGTTTTTTGCATAGCACAAATCTAGGATAGTTTAGCTTTCAATCCATACTAATTAGGCCATCAGGCGACTTGTATTTCCTATTTTTTTAGCCTTCCGAAGTTCGATCAAAAAATCGGCCATTTTTGAAAATTTTCCTTTGGTCCCCCCTTTGCTACTTTGCCAAAAATGGCCGATTTTGATACTTTTGCGAAAAACGTTATTTCTCCTCTAATCGGTCTTTTTTCATGCGGTTTTTTGCATAGCACAAATCTAGGATAGTTTAGCTTTCAATCCATACTAATTAGGCCATCAGGCGACTTGTATTTCCTATTTTTTAGCCTTCCGGCGTTCGATCAAATCATCGGCCACTATTGAAAACTTTCCCTAGGCCCCCCTTTGCTACTTTGCCAAAAATGGCCGATTTTGATACTTTTGCGAAAAACGTTATTTCTCCTCTAATCGGTCTTTTTTCATGCGGTTTTTTGCATAGCACAAATCTAGGATAGTTTAGCTTTCAATCCATACTAATTAGGCCATCAGGCGACTTGTATTTCCTATTTTTTAGCCTTCCGAAGTTCGATCAAAAAATCGGCCATTTTTGAAAATTTTCCTTTGGTCCCCCCTTTGCTACTTTGCCAAAAATGGCCGATTTTGATACTTTTGCGAAAAACGTTATTTCTCCTCTAATCGGTTTTATTTTTGATGCGGTTTTTTGCATAGCACAAATCTAGGATAGTTTAGCTTTCAATCCATACTAATTAGGCCATCAGGCGACTTGTATTTCCTATTTTTTTAGCCTTCCGAAGTTCGATCAAAAAATCGGCCATTTTTGAAAATTTTCCTTTGGTCCCCCCTTTGCTACTTTGCCAAAAATGGCCGATTTTGATACTTTTGCGAAAAACGTTATTTCTCCTCTAATCGGTCTTTTTTCATGCGGTTTTTTGCATAGCACAAATCTAGGATAGTTTAGCTTTCAATCCATACTAATTAGGCCATCAGGCGACTTGTATTTCCTATTTTTTTAGCCTTCCGAAGTTCGATCAAAAAATCGGCCATTTTTGAAAATTTTCCTTTGGTCCCCCCTTTGCTACTTTGCCAAAAATGGCCGATTTTGATACTTTTGCGAAAAACGTTATTTCTCCTCTAATCGGTCTTTTTTCATGCGGTTTTTGCATAGCACAAATCTAGGATAGTTTAGCTTTCAATCCATACTAATTAGGCCATCAGGCGACTTGTATTTCCTATTTTTTTAGCCTTCCGAAGTTCGATCAAAAAATCGGCCATTTTTGAAAATTTTCCTTTGGTCCCCCCTTTGCTACTTTGCCAAAAATGGCCGATTTTGATACTTTTGCGAAAAACGTTATTTCTCCTCTAATCGGTCTTTTTTCATGCGGTTTTTTGCATAGCACAAATCTAGGATAGTTTAGCTTTCAATCCATACTAATTAGGCCATCAGGCGACTTGTATTTCCTATTTTTTTAGCCTTCCGAAGTTCGATCAAAAAATCGGCCATTTTTGAAAATTTTCCTTTGGTCCCCCCTTTGCTACTTTGCCAAAAATGGCCGATTTTGATACTTTTGCGAAAAACGTTATTTCTCCTCTAATCGGTCTTTTTTCATGCGGTTTTTTGCATAGCACAAATCTAGGATAGTTTAGCTTTCAATCCATACTAATTAGGCCATCAGGCGACTTGTATTTCCTATTTTTTTAGCCTTCCGAAGTTCGATCAAAAAATCGGCCATTTTTGAAAATTTTCCTTTGGTCCCCCCTTTGCTACTTTGCCAAAAATGGCCGATTTTGATACTTTTGCGAAAAACGTTATTTCTCCTCTAATCGGTCTTTTTTCATGCGGTTTTTTGCATAGCACAAATCTAGGATAGTTTAGCTTTCAATCCATACTAATTAGGCCATCAGGCGACTTGTATTTCCTATTTTTTTAGCCTTCCGAAGTTCGATCAAAAAATCGGCCATTTTTGAAAATTTTCCTTTGGTCCCCCCTTTGCTACTTTGCCAAAAATGGCCGATTTTGATACTTTTGCGAAAAACGTTATTTCTCCTCTAATCGGTCTTTTTTCATGCGGTTTTTTGCATAGCACAAATCTAGGATAGTTTAGCTTTCAATCCATACTAATTAGGCCATCAGGCGACTTGTATTTCCTATTTTTTTAGCCTTCCGAAGTTCGATCAAAAAATCGGCCATTTTTGACAAATTTCCTTTGGTCCCCCCTTTGCTACTTTGCCAAAAATGGCCGATTTTGATACTTTTGCGAAAAACGTTATTTCTCCTCTAATCGGTCTTTTTTCATGCGGTTTTTTGCATAGCACAAATCTAGGATAGTTTAGCTTTCAATCCATACTAATTAGGCCATCAGGCGACTTGTATTTCCTATTTTTTTAGCCTTCCGAAGTTCGATCAAAAAATCGGCCATTTTTGAAAATTTTCCTTTGGTCCCCCCTTTGCTACTTTGCCAAAAATGGCCGATTTTGATACTTTTGCGAAAAACGTTATTTCTCCTCTAATCGGTCTTTTTTCATGCGGTTTTTTGCATAGCACAAATCTAGGATAGTTTAGCTTTCAATCCATACTAATTAGGCCATCAGGCGACTTGTATTTCCTATTTTTTTAGCCTTCCGAAGTTCGATCAAAAAATCGGCCATTTTTGAAAATTTTCCTTTGGTCCCCCCTTTGCTACTTTGCCAAAAATGGCCGATTTTGATACTTTTGCGAAAAACGTTATTTCTCCTCTAATCGGTCTTTTTTCATGCGGTTTTTTGCATAGCACAAATCTAGGATAGTTTAGCTTTCAATCCATACTAATTAGGCCATCAGGCGACTTGTATTTCCTATTTTTTAGCCTTCCGAAGTTCGATCAAAAAATCGGCCATTTTTGAAAATTTTCCTTTGGTCCCCCCTTTGCTACTTTGCCAAAAATGGCCGATTTTGATACTTTTGCGAAAAACGTTATTTCTCCTCTAATCGGTCTTTTTTCATGCGGTTTTTTGCATAGCACAAATCTAGGATAGTTTAGCTTTCAATCCATACTAATTAGGCCATCAGGCGACTTGTATTTCCTATTTTTTTAGCCTTCCGAAGTTCGATCAAAAAATCGGCCATTTTTGAAAATTTTCCTTTGGTCCCCCCTTTGCTACTTTGCCAAAAATGGCCGATTTTGATACTTTTGCGAAAAACGTTATTTCTCCTCTAATCGGTCTTTTTTCATGCGGTTTTTTGCATAGCACAAATCTAGGATAGTTTAGCTTTCAATCCATACTAATTAGGCCATCAGGCGACTTGTATTTCCTATTTTTTTAGCCTTCCGAAGTTCGATCAAAAAATCGGCCATTTTTGAAAATTTTCCTTTGGGACCTCCTTTGCTACTTTGCCAAAAATGGCCGATTTTGATACTTTTGCGAAAAACGTTATTTCTTCTCTAATCGGTCTTTTTTCATGCGGTTTTTTGCATAGCACAAATCTAGGATAGTTTAGCTTTCAATCCATACTAATTAGGCCATCAGGCGACTTGTATTTCCTATTTTTTTAGCCTTCCGAAGTTCGATCAAAAAATCGGCCATTTTTGAAAATTTTCCTTTGGTCCCCCCTTTGCTACTTTGCCAAAAATGGCCGATTTTGATACTTTTGCGAAAAACGTTATTTCTCCTCTAATCGGTCTTTTTTCATGCGGTTTTTTGCATAGCACAAATCTAGGATAGTTTAGCTTTCAATCCATACTAATTAGGCCATCAGGCGACTTGTATTTCCTATTTTTTTAGCCTTCCGAAGTTCGATCAAAAAATCGGCCATTTTTGAAAATTTTCCTGTGGTCCGCCCCTTGCTACTTTGCCAAAAATGGCCGATTTTGATACTTTTGCGCAAAAAGCGTGTATTTCTCCTCTAATCTGTCTTTTTTCATGCGCGTTTATTCTGTTTGCATAGCACAAATCTAGGATAGTTTTAGCATTTCATTCCATACTAATTAGGCCGATGCAGGTCGACTTGTATTTTGTCCTAATTTTTTTTAGCCTTCCGAAAGTTCGTGCGTCAAAAAATCGGCCATATTTTGAAAATTTTCCTTTGGGTCCCCCTGTTCGCTACTTGTGCCCTAAAAATGGCCGTGATTTTGATACTTTTGCGAAAAACGTTGATTTGCTCCTCTAATCGGGGGGGTCTTTTTTCATGCGGTTTTTTGCATAGACACAAACATACTAGGGATTAGTTTAGCTTTCAATCCATACTAATTAGGCCATCAGGCGACTTGTATTTCCTATTTTGTTTAGCCTTCCGAAGTTGTTCCCCCGATCAAAAAATCGTGCCATTTTTGAAAATTTTCCTTTGGTCCCCCCTTTGCTACTTTTGGCCAAAAATGGCCGATTTGATTTGATACTTTTGCGAAAAACGTTATTCTCCCTCTAATCGGTCTTTTTTCATGCGGTTTTTTGCATAGCACAAATCTAGGAATAGTTTATGCTTTCAATCCATACTGTAATTAGCGCCATCAGGCCGACCTGTATGTTCCTATTTTTTTTAGCCTTCCGAAGTTCGATCAAAAAATCGGCCATTTTGTTTGAAAATTTTCCTTTGGTCCCCCACACTCACACACGAACTTGCTACTTTGGCCAAAAATGGCCCGATTTTGATATTTGTTCTTTTGGCGAAAAAGCGTTCATTTCTCCTCTAATCGGTTCCCTTTTGTTCTATGCCGGTTTTTTTGCATAGCACAAATCTAGGAGAGTTGTATCTTTCAAGTCCATACTAATTAGCCTGCCATCAGGCGACCTGTATTTCCTATTTTATTTAGCCTTTCCGTGAAGTTCACCGATCAAAAAATCGGCCATTTTTGCAAAATTTTTCCTTTGGTCCCCCCTTTGCTACATGCCTTTGCCAAAAATGGCCGGATTTTGATACTTCTTGCGAAAAACGTTTATTTCTCGCTCCGGCAGCGGCTTAATACGTGCTTATTTGCAGTCATGCCGTGTTTTAAAATGCATAGCACAACATCTGGATATACGGTTTAGAAATCTTTCAATCGCATACTAATTACAGGCCATGCACACGGCGACTTGTAGTAATCCTCCTGATGTAGTTTTTCCATAACTACTGTGCCTTCCGACAGTCTCTATCGTTCAAACAAAACTTCGCGCCATTTTTGAAATCATTTTTCCTCTTGTCCTCGTCTCCCCCCCTTAGACTGCTACTATTGCCAAAACACTGCGGTCCGATTTTTGCAATACAAGCTTTTGTGCGCGAAAAACGTATACGTTTTTCTTCCCTCTACAATACGTAGTCTTTTTTTGTCATGACGGGGTTTTTTTTGCACGTAGCATTCCAAATCTAGGGATTAGTTTGTTGATAGAGCTTTTCAATCCATACTAGATTCTGTCGGCCATCAGGCGACTTGTTATTTCCTATTTTATTTTAGCTGCCCTTCTCGCCTAAGTTCAGAAACCCTCAAAAATCGGCCATTTTTTGCGACAAATGTTTCCTTTGGTGCCCCGCCTTTGGCTACTTTGGGGCCAACAAATGGTCCGATTTTGATACTTTTCAGTTGCGCACACACAGTCGAAAAACGTTATTTCTCCTCTAATCGTCTTTTTTGCAATGGCGGATTAAATATTGTTGGCATAGCACAAATCTAGGAGTAGTTTACGCTTTCAAGGTCCATAACGGTAATGTAGGCCATCAGGGCGACTTGTATTTCCCTATTTTTTTAGCCTTCCGAAGTTCGATCAAAACAAATTTTAATCGGCCATTTTTGAAAATTTTCCTTTGGTCCCCCCTTTGCTACTTTGCAAAAAATGGCCGATTTTGATACTTTTGCGAGAAACTTTCTGTCTCCTCTAATCGGTCTTTTTTCATGCGGTTTTTTGCATAGCACAAATCTAGGATAGTTTAGCTTTCAATCCATACTAATTAGGCCATCAGGCGACTTGTATTTCCTATTTTTTTAGCCTGCCGAAGTTCGATCAAAAAATCGGCCATTTTTGAAAATTTTCCTTTGGTCCCCCCTTTGCGACTTTGCCAAAAATGGCCGATTTTGATACTTTTGCGAAAAACGTTATTTCTCCTCTAATCGGTCTTTTTTCATGCGGTTTTTTGCATAGCACAAATCTAGGATAGTTTAGCTTTCAATCCATACTAATTAGGCCATCAGGCGACTTGTATTTCCTATTTTATAGCCTTCCGAAGGTAGATCAAAAAATCGGCCATTTTTGAAAATTTTCCTTTGGTCCCCCCTTTGCAACTTTGCCAAAAATGGCCGATTTTGATACTTTTGCGAAAAACGTTATTTCTCCTCTAATCGGTCTTTTTTCATGCGGTTTTTTGCATAGCACAAATCTAGGATAGTTTAGCTTTCAATCCATACTAATTAGGCCATCAGGCGACGTGTATTTCCTATTTTTTTAGCCTTACGAAGTTCGAGCAAAAAATAGGCCAGTTTTGGAAATTTTCCTTTGGTCCCCCCTTTGCTACTTTGCCAAAAATGGCCGATTTTGATACTTTTGCGAACAACGTTATTTCTCCTCTAATCGGTCTTTTTTCATGCGGTTTTTTGCATAGCACAAATCTAGGATAGTTTAGCTTTCAATCCATACTAATTAGGCCATCAGGCGACTTGTATTTCCTATTTTTTTAGCCTTCCGAAGTTCGATCAAAAAATCGGCCATTTTTGAAAATTTTCCTTTGGTCCCCCCTTTGCTACTTTGCCAAAAATGGCCGATTTTGATACTTTTGCGAAAAACGTTATTTCTCTTCTAATCGGTCTTTTTTCATGCGGTTTTTTGCATAGCACAAATCTAGGATAGTTTAGCTTTCAATCCATACTAATTAGGCCATCAGGCGACTTGTATTTCCTATTTTTTTAGCCTTCCGAAGTTCGATCAAAAAATCGGCCATTTTTGAAAATTTTCCTTTGGTCCCCCCTTTGCTACTTTGCCAAAAATGGCCGATTTTGATACTTTTGCGAAAAACGTTTTTTCTCCTCTAATCGGTCTTTTTTCATGCGGTTTTTTGCATAGCACAAATCTAGGATAGTTTAGCTTTCAATCCATACTAATTAGGCCATCAGGCGACTTGTATTTCCTGTTTTTTAGCCTTCCGAAGTTCGACCAAACAATTCGCCATTCTTGAAAACTTTCCTTTGGTCCCCCCTTTGCTACTTTGCCAAAAATGGCCGATTTGGATACTTTTTGCGAAAAACGTTATTTCTCCTCTAATCGGTCTTTTTTCATCCGGTTTTTTCGCATAGCACAAATCTAGGATAGTTTAGCTTTCAATCCATACTAATTAGGCCATCAGGCGACTTGTATTTCCTATTTTTTTAGACTTTCGAAGTTCGATCCACAATTGTGCCATTTTTGAAAATTTTCCTTTGGTCCCCCCTTTGCTACTTTGCCAAAAATGGCCGATTTTGATACTTTTGCGAAAAACGTTATTTCTCCTCTAATCGGTCTTTTTTCATGCGGTTTTTTGCATAGCACAAATCTAGGATAGTTTAGCTTTCAATCCATACTAATTAGGCCATCAGGCGACTTGTATTTCCTATTTTTTTAGCCTTCCGAAGTTCGATCAATAAATCGGCCATTTTTGAAATTTTACCTTTGTCCCCCCTTTGCTACTTTGCCAAAAATGGCCGATTTTGATACTTTTGCGAAAAACGTTATTTCTCCTCTAATCGGTCTTTTTTCATGCGGTTTTTTTGCATAGCACAAATCTAGGATAGTTTAGCTTTCAATCCATACTAATTAGGCCATCAGGCGACTTGTATTTCCTATTTTTTTAGCCTTCCGAAGTTCGATAAAAAAATCGGCCATTTTTGAAAATTTTCCTTTGGTCCCCCCTTTGCTACTTTGCCAAAAATGGCCGATTTTGATACTTTTGCGAAAAACGTTATTTCTCCTCTAATCGGTCTTTTTCATGGCGGTTTTTTGCATAGCACAAATCTAGGACAGTTTAGCTTTCCATCCATACTAATTAGGCCATCAGGCGACTTGTATTTCATATTTTTTTAGCCTTCCGAAGTTCGATCAAAAAATCGGCCATTTTGGAAAATTTTCCTTTGGTCCCCCCTTTGCTACTTTGCCAAAAATGGCCTATTTTGATACTTTTGCGAAAAACGTTATTTCTCCTCTAATCGGTCTTTTTTCATGCGGTTTTTTTGCATAGGCACAAATCAAGGATAGTTTAGCTTTCAACTCCATACTAATTAGGCCATCAGGCGACTTGTATTTCCTATTTTTTTAGCCTTCCGAAGTTCGATAAAAAAATCGGCCATTTTTGAAAATTTTCCTTTGGTCCCCCCTTTGCTACTTTGCCAAAAATGGCCGATTTTGATACTTTTGCGAAAAACGTTATTTCTCCTCTAATCGGTCTTTTTTCATGCGGTTTTTTGCATAGCACAAATCTAGGATAGTTTAGCTTTCAATCCATACTAATTAGGCCATTGTGCGACTTGTATTTCCTATTTTTTTTAGCCCTTCCGAAGTTCGATCTAAAAAATCGGCCATTTTTGAAAATTTTCCTTTGGTCCCCCCTTTGCTACTTTGCCAAAAATGGCCGATTTTGATACTTTTGCGAAAAACGTTATTTCTCCTCTAATCGGTCTTTTTTCATGCGGTTTTTTGCATAGCACAAATCTAGGATAGTTTAGCTTTCAATCCATACTAATTAGGCCATCAGGCGACTTGTATTTCCTATTTTTTTAGCCTTCCGAAGTTCGATCAAAAAATCGGCCATTTTTGAAAATTTTCCTTTGGTCCCCCCTTTGCTACTTTGCCAAAAATGGCCGATTTTGATACTTTTGCGAAAAAAGTTATTTCTCCTCTAATCGGTCTTTTTTCATGCGGTTTTTGCATAGCACAAATCTAGGATAGTTTAGCTTTCAATCCATACTATTAGGCCATCAGGCGACTTGTATTTCCTATTTTTTTAGCCTTCCGAAGTTCGATCAAAAAAATCGGCCTTTTTTAAAAATTTTCCTTTGGTCCCCCTTTGCTACTTTGCCAAAATTGGCCGATTTTGATACTTTTGCGAAAAACGTTATTTCTCCTCTAATCGGTCTTTTTTCATGCGGTTTTTTTGCATAGCACAAATCTAGGATAGTTTAGCTTTCAATCCATACTAATTAGGCCATCAGGCGACTTGTATTTCCCTTTTTTAGCCTTCCGAAGTTCGATCAAAAAATCGGCCATTTTTGAAAATTTTCCTTTGGTCCCCCCTTTGCTACTTTGCCAAAAATGGCCGATTTTGATACTTTTGCGAAAAACGTTATTTCTCCCTAATCGGTCTTTTTCATGCGGTTTTTTGCATAGCACAAATCTAGGATAGTTTAGCTTTCAATCCATACTAATTAGGCCATCAGGCGACTTGTATTTCCTATTTTTTTGGCCTTCCGAAGTTCGATCAAAAAATCTGCCAGTTTTGAAAATTTTCCTTTGGTCCCCCCTTTGCTACTTTGCCAAAAATGGCCGATTTTGATACTTTTGCGAAAAACGTTATTTCTCCTCTAATCGGTCTTTTTTCATGCGGTCTTTTTGCATAGCACAAATCTAGGATAGTTTAGCTTTCAATCCATACAATTAGGCCATCAGGCGACTTGTATTTCCTATTTTTTTAGCCTTCCGAAGTTCGACAAAAAATCGGCCATTTTTGAAAATTTTCCTTGGTCCCCCCTTTGCTACTTTGCCAAAAATGGCCGATTTTGATACTTTTGCGAAAAACGTTATTTCTCCTCTAATCGGTCTTTTTTAATGCGGTTTTTTGCATAGCACAAATCTAGGATAGTTTAGCTTTCAATCCATACTAATTAGGCCATCAGGCGACTTGTATTTCCTATTTTTTTAGCCTTCCTCAGTTCGATCATAAAATCGGCCATTTTTGAAATATTTCCTTTGGTCCCCCCTTTGCTACTTTGCCAAAAATGGCCGATTTTGATACTTTTGCGAAAAACGTTATTTCTC
>NC_090872.1:48703221-48715721 GCF_036669935.1 Montipora foliosa
TTTTTGGCAAACTCTTTTATAAATCCATTGTTATATGCATTTAAAATGTCAGAAGTCAAAAAGGCTTTGTTTTCATTATTGCGTCTATACATCCTCGCTCGGAGCCAGCAATCCAGTCATAAGTCGTTGCAATGGTACCCAAACTAACTGTTTCGTACGTTTTAGTTTCTATCGACAACATTGAAGGTATTAGAGATAGGGATGCTCGAGTAAGATTCTGTCGGTGTACCAACAATGTGTCAGTGAGTGCAGGAGAATTCACTCATTTAACTGGTGAATATGTGTTTACTATAAAGTATATAAAAACTGAGGGTTTTAAATGTTTGTCTGACTATACTCTCTTTGTTTTCTTTACTTTTGTTCACGACCAAGTTCCGTAAAGCGTATATCTGTGGAAATGCATACCGCTAGCATTCGTCCCATTCAAATATGTTTAAGTTTTGTAAGGCTGACTTATGCGCTCTTTATATTTTTGGGTCGATAGTCACGTTTGCGATAAAATACTAACTTTCTAAGGCCTAACACTGTGATTTCGAGATAAAGTTGATGTATGTATGTATTTTGTGGCCTAGTGTCGCGTGGTTTGGAGAGCTGCCTGGCGCAAAAAAAAAACAAGCTCCGCGAAAAATGGACGCGCAAAATAGCCGTGCGCTTAGTCGGCTACGTATCTGGCGATATTCCCCTCGATTTTCACGGAATAATGTGTTAAGAAAGTAACACGCTTTTTTGCTGAAAAATCCACTTTTCAGCCTAAAACGACCAAATCTGCCATAGTGTGGGGTAAAATCAGGGGAGAAAATTGGTAAAAAAACTCGATTTTTAGGTTATTTTGCTATAATTATCACCGGAATTTGATAAGTGTAAATTGACCATATGTACAGGGATTATAAGCCGAAAGTTTCGGCGCGTTAGCTCTTCGTAAGAGCGAATCGAGGAATCATGGGGTGTGGTAGTTCTTCATAAGCGGAGTAGGAGCTACGCTGGCAACGTGAAAAATAGGAATACTCTACAGGTAAGCGTTTTCGTTAATGCCGTGTGGGGAATTTCGCACACAATAGGCCTTCTTTTTATTCTTGTACAACAACCCAATCCAGGGTGACCTAGACTCTATTTAAAGCACGTCGCGAAAAAGGTTTCACGCGGCACGCGTTTTTTAACAGAAGTTTTCGTTTCAACCGTTTACATTCAAACGAACTATAGGACGTCGTCACCAATGGATTTTATATATTTTATTAAAATTATATTTCATTATGTTGGTCGGCAAACCATTTTTTTTGATTACCATTTCGTCGATGTAGAGGAATTCCATACGTTAGATCTCGGTTAGTGAAGGGGCGATGGTGAGTTGTAAACCTTGTTAATGAATGAATATTGTGATACTTTTTCCGAAACTTGAGGACTCGTGAACACTCGGGAAAAATTCGGAGTACTCCTCCAACCAGAGCCGAACCAATCATCTTTCCCTCTCATTACTCTAGCCGAGTATGTCATTCAATATAGTGTACGCAGATGACCTTGGGGGTTAGCGTGCGAAAACTTGAATCTGTGGGCAGGAGAGACACGAAACAGCAGATATTAGAGGCGGCGTTGTCGAACTTTATAATTACGTACGGTCATTATCATATCCCACAAAAGCTTCACTAAAAACAAACTCGGAAGGACCTAATGTAACGAATATTAGTAAGAGCATCATTTTCACAATTCAATGATTCACCCTTGATTTGATCCCCGTAACGTCTACCAGAGAGGTCGTGAAGGCAAAACGTTTCAAGCCTTCCTCATTCTTCACGTTGAAGAAGCACAATTGTGGAACAACATCAGAACACCAAAGAGGTTTTTTTAAACGAAAACCTGCCGGTTGCAGATTCCAGCATTAAGACCCTTAAGGGAGAAGGCCTTGTCGAGTACTCGATCCTTCAATATTCGGTTCACAATGTCACCTTCTGATTTTTCCCGAGTTGAATATATTGGCTTTTTGTCTCTCTCTCTATTTGGACAATACGACAGTAGTTTTGAGTGTAAGTGACTGGCAGCTTATTGGAATGAGGGGGTGAAGGAGGAAAGAACAATGGACAATGAATAATTAGTTTTGTCTGTGTTAAGGAGAGCGTAATATATTCCATGTTTGTATTTCTGCGTTGTGGGTGCCAGCTGGGCGGTTCTTGATAGAGTCCTCGACATCGATCTCTTTTGGTGATCCACCTTCCCACACGTTTGCCGTGGAAAAACAGCAGTCTGCTGTTCCCAACCCAGCCTACCACAGTCTTGTATGTGGAGCTGCCAGTTAAAGGGGTACCTAAAACACACGCGAGGTATGTTGGTTATGCATGCTGTTGAGGCCCAACGAGGCCGAAACAGCTATTCAGGTTTGCCAATTGATCGGCTGAAATGGTTGTGCGCATGGCGTGATGTGTTGGCCAGTGGTCACACCGGGATTGGTGTTATGGTGTGTCAGGTGGTCTTTAACTACTAGTAGCACTTGTCGTTGAGTAGTCGTTCGACAGTTTTGAAAAAAGTAGGAAAAAATTATATAAGGCCCAGAACGTCCTATTGCAGCAAGTTATAAAAATGTATGCGATCTTCTCGGTCTTTTAGCTGCCTAGAAAAACTCCCATCTATTATGTTTTTACGGCATTGAGAATGAATGAATTAAAGCATTACATCGTCAGTTTTTCTTGAAGTCACCTTGGATCAAAATTAGGAAAACCCCAAGCTATTTTTGATCACCTAAAGAGGGAATCGGAACACAAAATTTATTACTTGCCGAGCACAACAGCCGACAAGGCAAATTATGTTTCCTGGATGTGCTGTGCAAACGAAGGCAACATTGTTGGACCACGCTTCGATGACCGCGAAACGATAGAAATGTTGGCACTTGTTGGCTCTGAAGTTTGACCAGTTTCAAACTTCATCCAACAAGTCGCAACAACACACAACATGGTGTGCAAACAATTGGCAACATGTTTAGCCCAACAATGTTGCGAGCGTTTGCAACATTATCGACGCAAATTTATATATCAGGGGAACAGCTTAAAGTAGTATACCAAGTGGGGGTTCTACGTCGGGTGGAGCTGTGGAGCTGTGGAGCCCTGAAGCTCCACAACCCTAACCCTATCTCTAACCCTAAACCCCAACAACTGGCACAAGGCTTGCATAAATTAGAGCAAGTTGGAGCATGACGCAACACAGCGTAACCCTAACACGGTAACAACACGTGCATCCCATGTCGCATAAATTAGGGTTTGGTTGATGAAATGCAAGTCACGTACGCACACGAGATGAGAAGGCGAAGGGTATGCTTAAATTAGGGGCAAGCAACAACATTTCCAAATTTCGGCTGGGAAAATATATTACGCGCGCGCGTGTGTGGCGCGTAAAATGGTACTGCGTGTGCATATCATGTTGGTGGTATGTGAATATCCTGGTTGGAAAAGAGAGCTCCTTTCTAGTCTGGAGTTGAACAGTAAAGATCAAGTGAGTAGCTCAATAAGGTCATAATGTGGAGGCAAGAAACCGTCAAAATGAGGCATTCGTACCTTTTTCCAGGCTTAGAAACGAAGCTGAGGTGCGAGACCCTGTTTTGTTCTCCTAGCTTCTTCTACATTAGTGTAGCTTACTATTATTTTCTCCTTTATTTCGTGATAACAAGTTCGGATTGTGGCGATTCAATTCATTTCAGCTTCTGCGGATTCGCTGGATAATAGCTGTAGCAGTTCTGCGTTCGATTGTTTGCATTCTAGAAATTCGTCTTCTATTTGTGTTTGTAAATCTCTCCGTGCAAATTTCGGAATTTCTTTCGATTTCAGGCGTGCGATATACTTTTGTATGACGCTTCGAAAACGGCGCGCGCTGTGTTCCGTTTTGTTCGCGCTCTCTCAATGTATCCTTGACGTTCTGCGTTCTTTCTTTTAAAGTGATTTGCTCCACATATTTGATCTTGCGATCAGTCACATCATTAAATTTCTCTTGGACTCCTGTCATCCAAGCTTCTGCTTCTTCAGACTGTTCGTCTGGGAATAACTCAACATAGGTTTCATGCTTATCTTCGAGTTCACATACGCTACAGCTAAATTTGCGTAATTTGTTTCACTACTTCAATTCCTGATCGCTTTATATTGACTTGATGAGGAAGTTCCTCAGACATCTTTAGTATGATCCAGTTGTCGCTTTGTAGCAGACCGCCTTGGATTTTGAATGTGTTGTTAGCCGAAGAGTTTCCACGGTTTTAAACTACTCCTTTATTTCACGGTCATCGCAGGGAGTGTAGACGTTCAAAATCTAATTACAGAGTTGAAGTTAGTAAGAGAAATGCAAATGTTAACTTAAATCAAAGAAAGACATTTACCCAGTGGCGTCTCACAGTTCTTTTGACTAGCAAGTCATAAAGTTGTAAATTACGTTTATGACGTCATCAAATTATACAAATTGCGGAATGTTCGAAAGTTGCGGCCTTAATTAGCTTGCGCAATACAAGTCACATGTATATTTAGCAATACAGTTTTTCCATATAAAGCGATAATCCTTTACAACAGGATATTTTATAAGACGTTTATAAGAAAAGGGGCAGCAATGGTTCTAAAATTCCGGATCACTACGGACCATTTTAAACGAGACTTAATCTTGTTCAAAGTTTTCTTAATTTGGATTTCGAGAACGCTCCGTATGAATGAAACACGTGAATTGCAAACCTCCAGCTTGGATCTTTCGACTTTGTAAACTGTTCCGTATTCCGTTAGCAGGAGTTTACGCTTCTGGCCTTTATGTTCGACTGACTTAACGTTGAGGGCTTTGAGCACGCCCCGTTTTTTCTCCGCTAACAACAGAAGCACCTTTTCGGAGTCTAGCTAGTGCACCAGCCCAGTCACCACGCTGAACGATCTTACACACGCAAACATTTAATTCTGTTTGGCGATAACTTTGTTTTGGATATAACGATCTTACACATATCTGTGATTGGTTTCTTGTTTTTAAGTCAAGTTGGAGTCAACTTTTTCTGTGATGCAGATAAGCAAAGAAACAGAACGTGCATTTCAAATGCTTTATTAAATTAAACAAAACTATCTTATTACAAGCTTATCGTTTCGGCGCAAATCACTTTACGCAATACTTAACTAATATTCCTGCCGCCATGGACGCTCTTAGCAGATAAGAACCTGTTTGCTATATTTGAGAAAACAGTTCTCTTTAAACAAACGAACGACACAACATAATCGTAACAGTCATTACCTTAATCCAAAGAAAAAAAAGTTGTTTTGAAAAAAATTCTCGAGCATTGGCTTCGCGCTGAACAAGATTAATCCTACAGCTGGCATGGAAAAATGCATATCGTTCCTCCAGCGCTGAGGCGAGGCGAGTTGATCCTTCAGTTTGGCGCACTCGTTTTAACCTTTATACTATAAGGTGTTGTGTAAATTGTTTTTTAAGCAGGCGTAGGAGTTACCAGTTTGCGCAATCTAGTACACAAGAGTTTTTTCAACACATTTGCCCGGCTTTTACAATATTTTCCAGCTTGGATGTTTTGACTTTGTAAACAGTGCCGATTAGTACATTTCGAGTTAGATTGGTTAGGTACCTTTTCTCCGAGCAAATCTGAACAGGCCCCTGTATGCTGTAGGGGGAGCAACTGACAAAAAAGAGCATCTCCAAATAACTCCGAACAAAGACTAGTGGGTCCCTGCAGGGGTAATGTTCAAACTTGCCCCTAATTTATGCACACCCTTTGCCTCCTCATCTCGTGTACGTACGTGACTTGCATCTCATCAACCAAACCCTAATTTGTGCGACACGGGATCCACGTGTTGTTAAACGTGTTACGGTTATGCTGTTTTGCGTTATGTTCCGACTTGCCCTTAGTTATGCACGCCTTGCGCCAGTTGCTGAGGTTTAGGGTTAGGGATAGGATTAGGGTTGTGGAGCTCCAGGGCTCCAAAGCTCCACAGCTCCACCCACCACAGAACCCTCACTTGGTATACTACTGTTGAAGGGAAGCTTGAGTTGGATGGTTTACGGTCCCATGGGCGAGCCTAGTGATGACAGTGTCTATGTTGCAAGTAAAATCGGTTCTCAGGTTGAACCGGTAAAATGGCTCCGGGCGAGATCTACAACGCAATAATAAAAACAGAGCTCTTTTGAACTATGGCATTTTTAATGCATATAACAATGGATTTATAACAGAGTTTGTGTAAAATAAGCAAGCTAAGGAATATATATAAATGGAGCCATGTTGGATAAGAAATTGTTTCAAACATTTCACCTAAAGAAAGGTAAACACAAATTTCGAGAATTGTAAAAGGCAGCACTAGTATTAACGATACAATTGTTACAATGAACAGTGTCTTGGTCAATTTTCTTTCTCTACTGATTTCACGTTGTGGATGAGTTCCACAGTAAAGTTTAATAGCAATGGACGAGTAAGAAACAACGACGATAAAAAGGCAACACAATCGCAATGAGAAGTATGATGCTAGCACGTGAAAGAAAGTAGTGATATCTGAGCGGCCCAGGAAAAATGGTGAAAAAACGATAGCTGAAGACAGGGCAGCTGTAAACCAAACACCCGCAGCAGCTGCTCCAAATATCTTCTTTTTGATGAGGCGATGCTTGAATCCGCTTCAAAGAAATAGCAGCAAGGTTTCTCAGAGAGGCTGCTGGAAATAAGTACTGCAAACTGAAAATAACTGTTGAGATCTCAAAGCTCCTGAACATCTTAATCGTCCAAAGGTTTCGATCGTCACCCAATAACCAAATGTCAACGATCAACGTGTATGTGACAAACATGTCTGCAACCGCCAGGCCCGGGGAGGGGGAGGGGGGGGGGGGGGGGAATACTGCCATATATGGGCTATATAGGTATGTGCCGCCGTGAAGGGTATGATTTTCAAGCAGTTTACTCTAGCATAGGGTATATAAATCAGAGCGTTTGGGTCTAGAATAGGGTATCATTTTTCGCGAAACTGACCAGTTGGTTGAAGATTTTATCTAGACTAAGGAAACCAGGAAGTGCTACTCAAAAATATGAAAAAATGAAATCGGCACGTTTAAATTTTCACGACTCAGCCTCAACAGCGTAGACAGATGATATCATAAAACGCTACTGGATATTATTAACTGTCAAAAATCGGGATTCAGACGGAAATCGGTGGTATTAATACTGGTTAAAATTAAACAATTTATTGTCTTGATAATGCTTACGTACGTGCTTGGCATTGCTGGACATGTATAAATAAATCATTTTTTAAGAAAGAAGTGATTGTGGTGTAAGGTTTTGTTTTGGCTTTGCCTTAGACTGTGCTAGTGACCTCAGTTTCTGGAAAACAGCTACTCTAGGATAGGAGTGATTTGGGAGTTTACTCTAGTATAGGGTAGCAAAATCCAGCTGAAACTAGCTCTGGTATAGGCTAAGGGTTCCAGGGTCCCAGCTTCTCAATCCCACCCAGAAATTCCTAAAATAACCCCCCCCCCCCCCCCACCCCCCGGGCGGGCCGCCAGGCTAATCACCAGGTACATGCTACGCTTTCGAAGGATTCGCTCTTTCAGGTAAATAATGATTGTAAGGGCATTCATGGTCAGTATAGCAACAGCTTCGATGTTAAGTACTGTCAGCCAGGGAATGCACTCGGATGAAGAGAAGGGCTCCAAAGTTGTAAAAACTGTTGTGTTTGGCCATTCGCCATCTAAGTGAAGAAACTAAAAAGACAATTAGAACATCAGGATAGTTTGTGATTGGCTAAGAGAAATGCAGTTTTTAGGTAACGCAATGCAAAAGAGAGGAAAGAGGTAATTCAGTAAAAAAAACACTGAAGGTAACAAACCGAGCATTATGATTTTCTAATGATCACAGATAGCCAGTCAAATGTACGTCCTCTGCACAATTATAAGTTTCCTTTTAATTTTCTTCCTGTATATTATCAATAAAAAGCCACAAATTGTTTTTCGTACAATTTGAAAAAAATAAACACTGGTACATTTAAAACCTTTGCGCTCGTGCAGTTTAGTTGGTTTTTAAAAACCTTAGTATTTTTTTGTCCCAAATTGGACGAAAACATCGTGATTATTCGTATACACACAATCTGCATTTAAAGTGATAAACGAATGCACTTCGTATTAGTAACATTCCGTGCTAAAATGTATTTTATTATGATCGTTTGATAAAAATGCTGCAAATGAAGTAACACAGAATAGAACCAATAAAAGCGGCCTCTAAGTGGCGAACCGACATCGAGCACAAACGCCCGAGTTGATGAGTTTGAATATTGATCCGCAAGTGGACGGTATCTTTGAGAAGACAATGTTGGGAAACAGCCTATGTTTCAACTCAGGCTATGCACACATTTCTTGGTTGTTTCCCGAGTTCATCTGTTAAATGTCTTTCAAAAGCACACACAAAATCATTGCTTTTTGTTTTTTCTTTTGTTTGTTCTTAAAGGTTTTTTTATAATCTTCCCAAAATAGTTCGACTCCTTTATACGTCCCTTTAACTGAGAGATCGAAAGTAATTTATATCTCTTACAAGTTTGTCACAGAGCGGAAATCGACATGTTTTGACCATGTATAGGTTTCGAAACTTGGCTCTTTTCTTCAAACGATATGTGCCAATAATTTGATACATATACACTTCACTTTTTATTTGTCGAGTCCTTTAAATGTTCAAGTCCAAGTTCAAGATCATAAAATTCCGCATATATGTTGCCGGTAAAATCCGTTCTCAGGTTGAACCCGTTTTAACTTAGGTTAACTTGGTGATCCTCATTTTACCTAGGTTGATTACGCACTCAGATGGATTGAAGAAACTTGTCTGAAGCCTAAATTAAGCCTGCAGAAAAATTAGGGTCAGGTTAGAATTAGTTTTGATTTTTAGACATAGATGTCAATTGACTTTATTATACAAAAGTAATCAATAAAAGGAACTGTGTTTGGTTGCGCTTTTTCGTCGTCGTAGTGTAGAGGTGAAGACACATCAGGACTATAGATCTGGAAGGTCCGAGCTCGATCACCGGTTAAGTGCACAGTACAGTTCCATGTTTCCAAACTTTGTTGTAATGTTGAGACTAAATGAAGGCAGAAACCGATAAGGTGATATGAAACATTAAGGAGATGTGTTTAGACGCGTAAGACAGAGCTTGAGGGATGGTATAGGTGTTTCCAATCCTAACTAGATAAGGTGAATATTCAATCTAGGTAAAATGCGGATCACGAATTTAAACGAAACGAAACGAAAAACGGATTCAACCTGAGAACGGATTTGACCGACAACATATATACAATTTTGAAACAATGAGACTAAAATCCGACCAACGACAATAAGGTCTTAGAATAGAACAATAAAGCGCAAATTAAGATACGAAAAGCGAATGAGAGAATTTTAGCACTTCTTCAAGGTTGAAATTTGAAATGACAATAAAAAAGGCCTCAGAGAACGAAAGCAAAAGGGAAGAAAAGCAAAGGAGATGACAAGGATTGAAAACGCTATACAAACTGTTACAGCTTCGCACGAATAGTCATCCTGTTTTTCCTAGTTTTATTTTTATTGTCATTTCAAGTTAGTTTAAATTTTATTTACCGTTTGTTCAAAAACAAGAAGGTAAATGAAGTAATATACCAGGCTTTTGTTCCCGTTTTTAACAAAAAAACAGCCAATATGGTAACAGGAAACCGGTTGCTGCAAAACTTTTTAATTTCAACTGTTGAAAAGACTTTCAAATCAGGGCAAATAATGTAAAATGCTTTTAAGACGCTACATTATTATCCTTGGACACACCTCCTTCAGTTTTCGTCTTGGGCAATTTGTCATCAACCTTGTCCTACACTCCAAAGTGCAAGCTACGACATCTTTTTATTTTTCCTATTAAATTCAGTGACGTTATTGTTCTTCGCCCTCACGCGAACCATGTAAGTGGAAAAAATTAGTAGTGTAAGTTAAGTTACGGACCTCGACTTCTGTGAATAAAAGCCGATATATATTTTCTTCCAAGAGTTTACTAGCTTTTTCTTAAACTTACGTAATTGCGCTGAATGAAAATTTGCTGTAGAAGATAGAACCCGAGAGGAAGAAGTTTAAAGTAAGGTTAATTCACAAATTTAGTCACCTGTCCAGCATGGGACAATAACGCCTGCTCAAGGTCATGCTATTGATCGTCGGCATTTTACAAAAGAAATAACTATTGCCCGCTTTCAAGTAATATGTAATGAGGTAATGAAAGTACATTCTAGTGTTTATTTAAAAAGACGGGTCTGACATTTAACCTTTAAACTTGATCAGTACATTGCCAGGACTGTCAAAAACTAGCTCGCGCAAACAGGTGAAAATCATTTTTCCTGAAAAAGAGTTAAGAATTGAAGTCGCTTCGAAAAAATTGCTAAAGTGAATTGTGAAATGAGCAACGACTAAGATCCAAAGAAAAGTAAATAAAATATTGTGTTCTGCTGTTTCACCTTGAGTGACAAAATAGAAGCTGTGTTCAAATTAATATTCGTTGATGACTTCCTCTCCAGCTGCATGAAAAATGTGTTTAACCCATTGTTCAGAGCACTTGTCTCAATCAAACGTTGCAACACATAATTTGCCTTATAATTTTCCTTGTCGCTTCTTATGTCGTCAGTAATATATAATATTAGAAAACAGTCCTAAGAAATCACGCGCGCTGATTGGTTAAAAATCGTGTTTCTATAACTCGATGGCACGATCTGTTGACGTAGTGATGGGGCGGTCAAAGAAAATTTACATTTTGATAATTAGAGTTAACAAGTAGTTTTCCTTTTTCTTGTCGTGATGTTTTCTAAACGTTGTAGAAAACATGTAGTCCGTGTTTCTATCGAGTAATAGAAACACTCGTGAAAGTTTGGGAGAACTGGAAAAAGCTGTGGAAACACTCGCCTGCGGCTCGTGTTCCCACAGCATTTCTCGTTCTGCCAAACTTTCACTCGTGTTTCTATAACTCAATAGAAACACGTTACATGTTCTCTATTTCTTAAATAATAATAATAATAATAATAATAATAATAATAATAATAATAATAATAATAATAATAAAAACAATAACAATAAAATAAAATAAAATAATAATAATAATAATAATACTAATAATAATACCAGCTATAAGTTCTTGGGTGTGAGTGAATCGACCTTGCAAGACGAGAAGCTAGCACTTGCAGTTGCAGCAAGGTATACTTACAGAGGCTCTCAGTGATCTGGACAAGCCCTCTATCTGATGCGAACCGTGTTAAGGCCACGAACCAGTTCGCCTTGCCAGTCTTAACCTACCTGATGTGGACGCAGCACTGGCCTTTGACTGAGCTGAGAGAGATTGACAGAGAGACGAGGAAGGTAGTCAGTGAAAATGGCTGTAGGCACCCCCACAGCTCCACTGCTTTGTTCTACCTTCCAAGAGTGGCAGGTGGGCGCGGCATGAAGTCTGTTGAGCAAGAATATAAGCTGAGTAAAATCAAGGCAGCCATAAAGCTTAACAACAATCTAGATCCAATGATGAATACAGTTCGGGCATTTGAAGAGAAAGCAGAGAAAAAAGGATTATCCTCTCTCGTGAAAGACGCACATAAATTTGCAGAGGAGTTGGGGACAACTTTGACTCTGGAGCATGCTGAGTCATCGCGCAGCTCTCAAAGCAACCCCGAGAAGAAGATTACACGTTAACATGTAAAGCTACAACTAAAGAAAGCTGTATGTGCTGGGCTAGAAAATAAAGTACAGGATCAGAAGTGGCAGGGTCGCCTTGTAAGTAGTAGATGGAACGATGATCAATTAAGTTAATGAGGCTGTTTTGCTTGGCTAAGCGAGTGGAGTTGTGCACCTACCCATACGGTTGCAGGAGTAATGGAGTTATACGAACAGCTCTTACCAACACGAGTCTACTCGGCCTATAAGACGGGCACATCTGACCAGAATGACATCATGTGCAGGATATGTGGGAAAGCCCCGGAATGCATTGCGCACGTGCTAGCAGGGTGTCCATCTTTAGGGCAGACCAAGTATATGGAGAGACATAACACGGCACTGAAAGTGTTTTTCTGCGAAATCCTCAGAGACCTTGATCTAATTGAGACTGTCTCACCTTGGTCTTCGCGCATTGAGCCAAAACCACTGGGTGGGGATTTGACGGCGAAATCCATCTCCTCCGTGGGAGGTTTGATCGAGTACCTTTGCTCGGGGGTCGGGACATTTAATTTTTTTCGGCAGAGAGACTGGGACTAAGATAAAGCGTGGTTACCTGGCATCGTCTTTCTTGGCTTTGGAATGGCGTGGGTTTCGGAGAAGGTGAGTTTTTTATCACACTGTTTCAAGTTCCAGTTTAAATTCGTTTTCATTGTCTAGTAAATACTCTTACAGGCATGATGATGTACATAACACATCATGTTGTCTCATAAGGGAGATAGGGTGATAAATCTAGTTTGCGAGATCCATACCAAGTTTAAGTCATTAAAGTTATTAAAGGTATGTGCATAGCTTGTCTTTTAATTGGTATTTTGCCCCTGGGTGGGGATTT
>NC_090872.1:48725721-48728221 GCF_036669935.1 Montipora foliosa
ACATTTTGCAAAATGACTCTTTCGTCCGGGTAGAATGTATTCGCTTCAAAGAGAGAACAAACGACATTCTTCTGTCATGTTTTTCTGTTACTTACCTTAACTCCATTCATTGATAAAATTAAGCTGTGACATCCTTTGAACGGATTACCAGCTCATTTACCACTGACGCGCCATAAGCAAATCCCGTCAACCTGGCAAATTTGTTTTGCATTCACTTCAAGCGCTGGTATCCACATGAAAAAACCACAGCGGAAAATTTTAATGCCGGTTCCAGTTACTTTAATACGTAACACTATTCAATATTGTGATTTGCACATTCAATCATGACTATATCCGTTGCAAATAAGGCAAAATTTTTCCAACTTCGCGCAATTCTTTGACAAGTCTGAGCACACCGCATCATTCTAAAACAGCCGATCTAAGCATGTTTCGTTTCATCCGAGACAAAGGACTTTCTCAAGTAGAAGGAATTGACGAGGTCTTTCTAGCTTTTGTCCATCTTCTTTCGGTATTTGTACCACAAGTGCATAGATAGCATTGAAAGTGAATGCAATAAAAACTACAACTAGCCACAGCGTCGACATCTTTTCTTCCCGCGTTCTAAGACTGTCTCGAAGGTTTTCAACCAATCACAATGCAAATAAAATTCAATTTCCCATTGATAATGCGCGTGCGTGACATTAGTCTCCTTTGTTAGTTACAGTGTCAAATGGAGTATTGCCTCCTGGATGAGCTCTAAATTTGAGCCCGTGATATGGTTACGTGTACTGATCACATTGGCATACATGAAGGGGCGGACGGACGTACGGACCTTCATGACGTCATGGCTATAAAACCTAATTTTCTTACATCGACGGGTTACCATCTTTTCTTAACTATGGTGCTCCGAGCGCGCGCGCCTTTGGCGAGCGCGGAGCTCAGCTATGAATAACAGCCAAAACTAATCCTAACCTGACTCTAGTTTTCTCCAGGCTTAAGTTAGGCTCCAAAAGAGTTTTTTTTAATCCATCTGTGTTCGTATTCAACCTCAAAGTCTTATCTTCCAGCCACTTGAGTTCATGGCTATTTGTTTTTCTAAGTCTTGCCAGGGGTGTAAAGTTTGATGATGTCGAACGCGCTCTCAGCTTTGCGGGTCCATTTCTTGCGAGCATGTTTTTGTTCGCGTCATGCAGCTCACGACGCATGCGACACTATGACACAAATATCTACGTACATCAACTTTAGTTATCTCGAAATTCAGTGTGGGCTTAGAAAAAGTTAGTATTTTATCGCAAACGTGACTAGCCAGCCAAAAAATATAAACTAAAAAAGAGCAAACTTCAATATATTTGAATGGATGAATCTTTAGCATGCATGCATCAGTCCACAGATCTTCCCGCTTTAAATTAAGTAAACTTGAATAAAGTGTTTCCAATTAAAAACAAAGAGAGAACTCGATCGAAAGTATTTAAAACGCTCAGTTTTTTTTTAATACTTTGTAAACACATATTCATCAGTTAACTGAGTGAAAACTCCCGACTTTCAAGTCATACAGAAAAAAAACCTAAACTGGCTCCGGGCGAGATCTACAACGCAATAATAAAAACAGGGCTCTTTTGAACTCTGGCATTTTTAATGCATATAACAGTGGATTTATAAGAGAGTTTCCGTAAAATAAGCAATCTAAGGATAGTGCTAAATGCGGCCATGTTTCATGAGAAATGGTTTCAACCATTTCGCCTGAAGTAAAATGAAAAAGAAACCAGAAAATTTTAAATGGCATCATTAGTATTAACGATACAATTGTTACAATGAACAATGTCTTGGTCAGTTTTCTTTCTCTTCTGATTGCACCATGATGCTGAGGATGCGTTCCACAGTAAACTTTAATAGCGATGGACGTGTAAGAAACAACGATGATCAACAGGCAACAAAATAGGAACGAATAGTATATTTATAGATGTAAGTTAAATAATGTACATCCGATTTTACGAGTTTATAAGGCTAAGATTAAAGCTGTATACCAAGTGGAGAAAAAGATAGCAAGTAGGCGAAACAAACTAACTAAACATACCAAGAAATGGGAAAAGCTTTTGGCATGTGCATATGTAGGCTTGTAGTGTGGGTGTTCTCCATGTCTTCCTGTTATGACTTTTTATTAATATTCTTTGATAATAATGATGATGATGATAATTATTAGTGTTAGTTGTTTTTTTACTATTGTTGTTCAATTTATTGTAAGAGTGTTAATGAAGTAGTGTTATCTTCTGAGTTGTAATTAGTAGTCTATTTTGTTTTGATATTGTAATTAATAGTGTGATTTGTATTTTAGTAATTCATGATCGTTGTATGTATTGTGTAGGTGTAACAAAACAATAAAAAGTTTTAAATTACAAAAAAAATAACATAACCTTAAATAGACTTATAGCAGGTTTCATCTCATTTCTCCTACCAAAATACAATAATTTAAAAAATCAAGATCTTTTCCACGGAAGCCGACAATTATTTCTTTCAAAGATAA
>NC_090872.1:48733221-48738221 GCF_036669935.1 Montipora foliosa
ACATGAAGTATAATGCTTGCCCTTGAAAAATAGTAGTGATATCTGAACGGCCCAGGAAAAATGGTGAAAAAACGATAGCTGTAGACAGGGCAGCTGTAAACCAAACACCCGCAACAGCTGCTCCAAATATCTTCTTTTTGATGAGGCGATGCTTGAATGGACGAAAAGTTGCGTGCATCCTCTCCAAAGAAATAGCAGCAAGGTTTGCTACAGAGGCTAGTGGAAAGAAATACCACAAACTGAAAATAACTATGGAGATCTCAAAGCTCCTGTTCATGTTAATCTTCCAAAATTTACAATCATTACCCAGGATCAAAATCTCAAAGATCAAGTTGTATGTAACAAACATGTCTGCAACCGCCAGGCTGATCACCAGGTACATGCTACGCTTGCGAAGGATTCGCTCTTTCAGGTAAATAATGATTGTAAGAGCATTCATGGTCACAATAGCAACAGCTTCGATGTTAAATACTGTCAGCCAGGCGATGCACTTTTGGTGATGAGAATCATTGGTCATCTACGTGAAGAAAGAAAACGACGATTAGAACATTAGGATAGTTTGTGTTTGGCTAAGAGAAATGCGGTTGTTAGGTAACGCAATACAAAAAAGAGGAAAGAGGTAATTCGGTAAGAAAATCGAAGGTAACAAACTAAGCATTCTGGTTGGCCAAAAATCACAGATAACCAATCAAATGTGAGTCCCCTGCACAATTATCTAACTTTTCTTTTATTTAATATCAATAACTAGCCACAATTTTTTTTTTCGTACAATTTGAAAAATTGAACTGATAAATTTAAGACCTCTGGGCTCGTGCAATTTAGTTGGCTTTTAGAAGCCTTACAATAGTTTTTTTGTCCCAATTTGCACGAAAACATCGTGATTATTCATATACACGCAATCTTGCTTTAAAGCAATGAACGAATGCACTTCGTATTAGTAACATTCCGTGCTAAATTGTATTTTATCATGATCGTTTGATAAAGCAGCTGAAAATGAAGTGACACAGAATAGAACCAATAAACGCCGCCTCTAAGTGGCGCATTGACATCGAGCACAAAAGCCCGAGTTGATGAGTCTGAATATTGATCCACAACCGGATGCCATCTTTGAGAAGACAATGTTGGGGAAACAGCCTATGTTTCAACCCCATGCACACATTTCTGGGTTGTTTCCCGAGTTAGTTTCCCGAGTTAGTTTCCCGAGTTAGTTTGGTGATCTTCATTTTCCCCAGTTTGAATACGCACTCAGATAGATTAAAGAAGCTTTTTTGAAGCCTAAATTAATCCTAGAGAAAACTTACGGTCAGGTTAGAAGTAGTGTTGGCTTTTATACATAGATATCAATTGACTTATTATACAAAAGTGATTTATGAAAAGAACTGTGTTGGATCGCGCATGTTCGTCGTCGTAATGTAGTGGTGAAGACACAAGATTTTAGATTTGGAAGGTCCGAGCGCGATCACCGGTAAGTGCACAGTACAGTTCTTTGTTCCCTAACTTTGTTGTAATGTTGAGACTAAATCGATCAGTGTATGAACGCAGAAGGTGATAAGATGATATAATATGAAACATTAAGAAGGTGTTTTGAGATGCGTAAGACAGAGCTTGAGGGAGGGTATTGGTGTTTTCAATCCTAACAAGGTAGAGTGCATATTCAACCTAGGTAAAATACGGATCACGAATTTAACCTAGAAGGTAAAAATTAAAACGGATTACACCTGAGAACGGAAATGACCCAAATCATATATACAATTTTGAAACAATAACAGACTAAAGTATTGGCTTAAAAATCCGACCAAGGACAATAAGGTTTTAGAATACGAGAATAAAGCGCAAATTAAGTTACGAAAAGCGAATGAAAAAAATTTTAACATTTCTTAAAGTTTGAAATTTGAAATGTCAATAAAAAATGCCTTAGAGTACCGAGGAAAATAAAGAATAAAAGGAGATGAAAGAGAAGAAAAACGAAGGAGAAGACAACGAATGGGGAAAATAGACAAACTGTTACAGCTTTGCACGAATATAGTCATCTTGTTTTTCTTAGTTTTGTTGTCATTTCAAGTAAGTTTAAATTTTGTTTACCGTTTGTTCAAAAACAAGAAGGTAAATGAAGTAATATAGCAGACTTTTGTTCCCGTTTTCAACAAAAAGCAGCCAATATGATAACAGGAAACCGGTTGCTGCAAAACCTATTAATTTCAACTGTTGAAAAGAATTTCAAAGCAGGGCAAATAAAGTACAATGCTTGCTTTTAAGACGCTAAATTACTAACCTTGGACACACCTCTTTCAGCTTTCGTCTTGGGCAATTTGTCATCAACCTTGTCTTACACTCCAAAGTGCAAGCTACGACACCTTTCTATTTTTCAATGAAATTCATTGTGAACGTCATTGTGCTTCGCCCTTACGCGAACCATTTAAGTGGAAAAAATTAGTAGTGTAAGTTAAGTTACGGACCTCGACCTCTGTGAATAAAAGCCGGTATATATTTTCTTCCAAGAAAACGTATTCGAGTTTACTAGCTGTTTCTTAAACTTGCGTAATTGCGCTGAATGGAAATTTGCTATAGAAGATGTAACCCGAGAGGAAGAAGTTTAAAGTCAGGTTAATTCACAAATTTGGTCACCTGTCCAGCATAGAATATCAACGCCACCACGAGGTCATGTTATTGATCGTTGGCATTTTACAAAAGAACTAACTGTTTCCCACTTTCAAGTATTATGTAATGAGGTGCTGAAAGTACATTCTAAATTAACTGTTTCCCGCTTTCAAGTAATATGTAATGAGGTAATGAAAGTACATTCTAGTCTTTATTAAAAAAGACGGGTCTGAAATTTAGCCTTTAAAATTCAAATGTCATCAGTACATTATCAAGACAACTACAGTAGCTCGCACAAAGAAGAGAAAACTGTTTTTCCTGAAAAAGTCCTGTGTGAATTGAAGTCGCTTCGAAAAGAGCGCTAAAGTGAATTGTGAAGCGAGGAACTGACTAAAATATTGTGCTATTTCACCTTAACAGACAAAATAGAAGCTGTGTTTAAATTAATATTTGTTGATGACTTCCTGTCCAGCTGCAAGGAGAATGTTTTTGTGTTTAACCCACACTTGTCTTAAACGTTTGCCTAACTTTATGTCAAAACGAAAGTGCATCAATAAATTTAACACATAATTTGCCTTATAAATGTGCTTGCCGCTTCTTATGTCGTCAGTAATATTTGACAATTATTCGCCGAAGGCGAAGTGATTATCGGTGAATATTCACCGAGACGAGGTCGAGGTCAATATTCACCGATAATCACCGAGCCTGAGGCGAATAACTGTTTTAGTATAAATACACAGATTGATTATTTCAAAAAAGAGAAAAAAATAAAAAAACGTTTCAACGCGAAATCATCTTCACTTACAGTGGCAAAACGACTACTGGCAACCATTTTGTCCGTCGAGGTGATTATCGGCTGATAATCGATCCGAGATATCGAGCCAAGGAGAGCGCGCGATTTGGTATAATCACCAATAATCACCTGTGTATTTATATTAAATAATAATAATAATAATAATAATAATAATAATAATAATAATAATAATAATAATAATAATGATAATAATGTTTCGGTTTCCTCTTCATGTGCTTGACCGAGCAAAGGGTTTTACCTAAAATTTATCCAAGGTGACTTCGAGCCAGAAGAATGCGGTTGTTTTTCGATTAAATAATTCAATTTAGATACAAAATAACAAGACTATATTTTTAGATATTTAGAATACTGCCTGAGAGGCTGGAAGTTTTACTATTTTTCTTTAATTTTTCAGTTCGACAAATTTGCGTTCAATTCTTGGTGACAGTTTAATTAATTCGTCTCGAATTCCAATTTTTTGGCTCGAGTTTCCTCAAACTGGCAAACGTTTAAGTTAACTGTATAATGAGGTACTAGGGCTAATATTTATATTTTTCCTACTTTTTATAAGACGGTCGAACAGCACGACAATTGCTACAACTCCGAAATACAAGATCCTTGTACGACCTTAATCAAGAACAGCCCCTGGCCATGGTGCACCCACACACACAAATACACATGGAATGTATCACGCTCTCGTTAACAAGCACAGAATACTATTCTGACTACACTAACACGAGACTTCAATGTGAAAATAGTTTATTAAGGGCACGTCAGTCAGTCTGCTGAACAAAATGACCTCCATTTACCTGAATTGGTTACAAACTGGACATCAGATAACACCGCTCGTAGAAATAGACAAAATATACTGCATTAATGTAGGAATAACCTAAGCAACAGCACCGTGCCGGATACGAAAAGCCACTAAAAACCACCCTTTAGAAGTGGCCAAAACTATGTGGAAACGTATTCCTCATCCAATGCAACGGCACCAGACCCCGAGGAAAGGGTATTCTACCATACACAAGGAAAAATAAGGAGACAGCGCAGTTCAAAAGTTAAGCATAAAGTTAAAGTATCAGCGACTGACAAACGTAGAATGATGAAAAACTCCCGCCAAACTCCTAAATAGTCCTAACCTATACCATAGCCACCTACGATCCTCTACGCCGTGCCGTCAGAATATTCAATTTCTGACTAACTCGTTCCCATGTCACTTGAACGTCAGAAATTACACATTCTGACTACACTAACACGAGACTTCAATGTGAAAATAGTTTATTAAGGGCACGTCAGTCAGTCTGCTGAACAAAATGACCTAATAGAGCCAAAGAAAGGGAAAAACGAAACGTAAGCAAAGGAATCAAATACCCAACAGTCTGGAAACCGACAACCTAGAATCCAAGCTATCCTCTACGTAACCATTTTTGGCAGAAACGGTTTTCCACCTGCCGTGGCGCTGAAAAAGCCTATCTTGCGCGCCTGCATTAGCCGCAGCCGAAGCACCACCAGCCCTTAAGGAGTGAGTGCCAAACTGAGAAACATCTAGGACAATATCTTTGAAACTACGCTTAAAATTACCACGCATGCTAGAGTAACTAATTGGCTT
>NC_090872.1:48745721-48770721 GCF_036669935.1 Montipora foliosa
AAATAATGTATACCCGATTTTACGAGTTTATAAGGCCAAGATTAAAGCTGTATACCAAGTGGAGAAAAAGATAGCAAGTAGGCGGAACAAACTTGGCATATGCATATGCATATGTAGGCTTGTAGTGTGGGTGTTCTCCATGTGTCCCTCTTATGACTTTTTATTAATATTCTTTGATAATAATGATGATGATGATAATTATTAGTGTTAGCTGCTTTTTTACTATTGTTGTTCAATTTATTGTAAGAGTGTTAATGAAGTAGTGTTATCTACTGAGTTGTAATAAGTAGTCTATTTTGTTTTGATATTGTAATTAATAGTGTGATTTATATTTTAGTAATTCATGATCGTTGTATCTATTGTGTAGGTGTAACAAAACAATAAAAAGTTTTAAATTACAAAAAAAGTAACATAACCTTAAATAGACTTATAGCAGGTTTCATCTCGTTTCTCCTACCAAAATACAATAATTTAAAAAATCAAGATCTTTTCCACGGAAGCCGACAATTATTTCTTTCAAAGATAAAGTAATGTCTTCTTTTATGTTTTCAAACCACAATAATTTAAAGTCTATCCAGAAAACTTTTGAAAAGGGGCAAAGATAAAATAAATGTTTCAATTCTTCTCTAGAACAGCAACAAAAAGAGCAAACATCTGAATCTACTTTTCCCAATTTCTTAAGTAGAATATTCGTGCAACTTATATTATTAAGAATTTTAAATTGAAAATCCCTTACAAATGCTTCCATACAGACTTCACTAGGTAGAAGGTAGATCTCCGATGCTGCAACCTTTTTGCAGTATACTTACAACTGTTTGGAAAAGATCTGTCGCACCAGACATTTGTCTTTTACAAGCATTATTAATTGACATTTCAAGCATATGACATTCTTTACCAGCGTCTTACTGCTGTACAGGAGTGTGCTGACAGTATACGTACAGGAGTTCTACACTGCCATCTTGGTTGCGACCGTTATCTTTGGATTTTATCAGGCGTTGTATGTAAATTAATGTAAATTAAAGAAACACTTCAGAAGATTGCCGCCCTCGCACACGATATTTGCACTGAACCTTTCAAATGTTAGACTCCTCTGTATCGTAAACCAAAACAAAATCAACGGAATACATCCCAGCAAAATTAGGAGTTACACCGAAAAGTTCCCAAAATCCGCGCTATAACTCACGTCGCTCGTTTGGCTGCACTTTGTTCGGACTTAATGTACCAATCAAATTGAAGCTACAAAATCCCCCCCCCCCCCCCCCCAGCTGGGCATACCCCGGGTATTTGACGCCTTTTTCCTGCCCGGGGGAAGGGAATTTGATCTTCTTAGTCTTCCCGGGGGCGGGGCATTTGATCACCACTCATAGGAGGGGATGGGGAATTTGATCGCTAGCCTCGATTCCATGTTACGTTTCCACGTGGGTTCATAAATCATGGCGGAGACAAACTTTGATAAATTCAAAGGAAAAGATTACGAATTTTAGCGGTTTGGTTGAAAACCAAAGGTCTACACAAGCTTTGTTCCGTATTTGCTTCACTGTCCAACTACATCAGGGTGACACGAAAAACACCTGGATATTTCTCAACTTTGTAAACACAGCTATCAAGTGGTTTTAACCCCGTCTTCTACATTTAAGCGCCTTTAGCTTTTTAAATATGTTACAAGTACACCTTATAGGCATTCAATATAACCAATAGAATAATGAAATAGTAACAAACTAAAAGAGAAGTAGTTTTCTTTTGGTGAACATAGTTATCACTGTCCACGGCAATCTCGCGGCGTGCTCCTTTGCTAATACGAGTGGACCTGTGAACTTGGCGCATCGACGAGAAAATGTCTCTTGCGTTTATTTTCAACACACACAGCAAAGTAACGCCTTTAGTGTTCCATTGAGCAATGGCTCGGTAACACATGCTAACTGTAATGAATATCAATCCCGTCGAAACGAAGAAAAGTCGAAGAATATTTCAACGAATTACGTTGCGGCATTACAAGTCCGCACTTCGGAAAGTGAACGTCGGATAATCGATATTGATCGTCGCCATGTCGATTTGAATTCAACTGAGTGAGTGACAAATTGACATATCTTGAAAAAACCGATTACACCTGAGTGAGAGACAAATTTGCATATTCTGACCCCTAACGATAGTCGTTTATACGCTTGGCGTATTCACGACTAAAAATGACTTTGAAACAGAAATTGATTTTATCAAACGAGTTGATAAAGATCGAATAACAACTGTGAAAGATTTGGAAAGCTGACGTTTCGAGTGTTAGCCCTTCGTCGGAGCGAATAGAGGAATTGTGGTTGTTGTAGGTTTATATGTGTGCGGAGGAGCTTTGCTATTGGTAGAAATAGGATGACGTGAATTTGTGAATAGATTAATGGAATGAGAGGCATTCATTGATCCCGTGTGGATAGAGTGTGCCCAGTTGAAAAATAAATTTTTGTTCGAGATTTTTACGGCTTTCTGTGTTTCCGTGGTGTGAAGATAGGCCGCAAATAGTCATGTTGTGGTGGGAGTGATTAGGAAGATTAAAATGGCGTGCAACTGGTTTTGAGGCATCTGTGTCGTTTTTCGCTTCATCTCGTAGGTGTTCGCGAAAGCGGTCCTCCAATCTTCTCCCTGTTTCGCCTATGTAGATCTTTTTGCATAGTGTGCAGGTTAAAAGTAGATGACGTTTGCGGAGATGCATGTAAAGTGGTCAGTGATTTTAGCAGATCGATTAGGTCTTGGGACAAGTTTTGCATCGTGTGCGTGTACATTTGAAAGTTCCTGGTTGGTTGTCTGACTTGAAAGCGCTCGTAACTAGAAAGTTGCCTATGCTTTTGTTGCGTTTGAATGAAATACGTGTTAGTAGAGAAAAGATGTGTTTAGTTTCGGGATAATTGCGGAGAATTTTGAAGTTTTTGAGAATATTAATTACATTTTTGACGCGTTTGAATGAAATACGTGGTAGTAGAGAAAAGATGTGTTTAGTTTCGGGATAATTGCGGATAATTTTGAAGTTTTTGAGAATATTAATTACATTTTTGACTGCAAGGTTTTGTGGCTGGTAGGTGAGGGTGAATGGAATTCTGTTGGTTTCTTCGTTCTGTGACTTTGATGATTGTAGTGGGGTATCTCGATCGATTTCTTGGGCACGATGTTTGCCTATGGTGACAGCGGAACATCCCCTCACATTTGTTGTTAAAATCGGAGTCGTTACTACAAAGGCGCTTGAGTCTAAGAAATTGAGAGAATGGAATGGCATTTTTTACTTGTTGTGACGAATGTAATAAATAGTTATGAGAGTCCGTAGGTTTGTAGTGCACGCTGGTAGATAAACTGTTGCCATTGATTGAAAGTTACGAGAGTCTTCCTCCAGCGCTGAGGCGAGACGAGTTATTTGTTGTTCCTTTGGTTTGGCGCATTCGCTTTTACCTTTATGCCTATAAGGAGTTGTGTAAATTGTTTTTTTTTTTTAATATGCAGGCGTAGGAGTTACCACTTTGCGCAAACTAATATACAAGAGTTTTTTCAACACATTTGACCTGCTTTTACGATATTTTCCAGCTTGGATGTTTTGACTTTGTAAACAGTCCCGATTAGTACATTTTGAGTGGGATTGTAGGGTACCTTTTCTCCGAGCAAATCTGAACAGGCCCATGTATGCTGTAGGGGGAGCAACTGACAACAACAGAGCAACTCCTTGTGACTCCAAGCAAAGATGAATAGGTCCGTGTAGGGGTACATGTTCAAACTTGCCCCTAATATATGCACACCCTTCACCCTCTCATCTCGTGTATAGACGTGACTTGCATCTAATCAACCAAAACCCTAATTTATGCGACATGGGATGCACGTATTGTCACACGTGTTAGGGTTACGCTGTGTTGCCCAATGCCCCAACTTGCCCTAATTTATGCACGCCTTGCGCAAGTTGCTAGGGTTTAGGGTTAGGGATTACGGTTGTGGAGCTTCAGGGCTCAACAGTTCCACCCGCTGCAGAACCCCACTTGGTATATTACTGCTGAAGGGAAGCTTTGTGTTGGACCGTTTATGGTCCCATTGGCAAGCCTAGTGATGACAGTGTCTATGTTGCAAGTAAAATCCGTTCGCAAGTTAAATCCGTTTTAACCTTGGTTAAATTCGTGATCCGCATTTTAGCTTGGTTGAATTATTCACTCAACCTATCTTAAACCTCCTCCAAAAAGGAGACTTATACCTTCCCTCCTCAAGCTCTGTTTTACACATCTCAACACATCTTCTTAATCTTTGTTATCATCTTATCGGTTTCTGTATTCATATACTTATTAATTGAGTCTCAACAGTAGAACATACTTAGGGAACAAAGAACTGTACGTTGCACTTACCGGTTCTCGAACTCGCACCCTCCAGATCTGTAGTCCTGTCTTCACCACTACACTACACTACAACGACAAGCATGCTCAATCCAACAAAGATCTTTTTATTTTTTACTTTTCTATGATTGGACAATTTAATATCTATGTACCTAACCTGACCCTAATTTTTCTCTAGGCTTAAGTTAGGCTCCAAAAGAGTTTCTTTAATCCATCTGAGTGCGTATTCAATCTCAAGCTCTTAGCTTCCAGCAGCTTGCCCTCATAGCTATTTGTGGCCCAGTGGTTAGACCGCTTACCTTGAGATCCGGAGATCCCGGGTTCACGACCCGCTCTGACGACTCGTTGAATTTGATCCTGGTAGTCCCTGGTTAAACTTCCCAGCTGCACTTGTAAATAGCCAACTGGTTTGCCTCCAGCCAGTTGGGATTCTTAACAGTTGTTTTTGTTCTGTTCTGTCGTTTCGTTGTGTTTCATTGGCCCTGAAAAGCCCCTATGGGGAGCGGTCAATTAAGTATGTATTGTATTATTGTTTCTCTAAGTTTTGCCAGGGGTCTTAAGTGTGACGACGTCAAACGCGCGCTCAGCGATTTTGCGAGTTCATTTCTCGCGCGCCTGTTTTTTTTCGCGTCATGCAGCTCTCCAATCTATGTGACACTGTGACACAAATGAATACATATATCAACTTTATCTATGTCAAAATTCAGTGTAGAAAGTAGTATAGAAAGTTAGTACTTTATCGCAAACGTGACTATCGAGCCAAAAACATAAGCTAAAAAGGAGCAAACAATTCCTTACAAACTTTAATATATTTGAATAGATCAATCTTAGCATTCATGCATTTTTACACATATTTCTTTATATTAACTTGAATAAATTGTTTCCAATTAAAAACAAAGAGAGAAGTCGCACGAAAAATTAAAACCCTCAGTTTTTATATACTTGGTAAACACATATTCATCAGTTAACTGAGTGAAATCTCACAACTTTCAAGTCATTAAGAGGAAAAACCTGAACTGGCTCCGAGCGATATCTACAACGCAATAATAAAAGCAGAGCTCTTTGGAACTCTGGCATTTTTAATGCATATAACAATGGATTTATAAGAGAGTTTGCGTAAAGTAAGCAAAATAACGAATATCGTAAATGGAGCCATGTTTGATCAGAAATGGTTTCAAACATTTCGCCTGAAGTAACAATAAAAAGAAACCAGAAAATTGTAAATGGCATCACTAGTATTAATGATACAATTGTTACAATGAACAGTGTCTTGGTCAGATTTCTTTCTCTTCTGATTGCACCATGATGCTGAGGATGCGTTCCACAGTTAAATTTAGTAGCGATGGACGTGTAAGAAACAACGGTGATCAAAAGGCAACAAAATAGCAACGCGAAGTATGATGCTTGCGCTTGAAAAAAATAAGTGGTATCCGAGGGGCCCAAGAAAAATGGTGAAAAAAGGAGAAATATAGACAGGGCAGCTGTAAACCAAACACCCGCAACAGCTGCTCCAAATATCTTCTTTTTGATGAGGCGATGCTTGAATGGACGAAAAGTTGCGTGCATCCGCTCCAAAGAAATAGCAGCAAGGTTTGCTACAGAGGCTGCTGGAAAGAAATACACCAGACTAAAAAAACATATGGTGATCTCAAAGCTCCTGAACAAGTTAATCTTCCAAAAGTTACAATCGTTGCCCAATACCAAACTCTGAAAGATCAAGTTGCATGCAACAAAAATGTCTGCAACCGCCAGGCTGATCACCAGGTACATGCTACGCTTGCGAAGGATTCGCTCTTTCAGGTAAATAATGATTGTAAGGGCATTCATGGTCAGTATAGCAACAGCTTCGATGTTAAGTACTGTCAGCCAGGCAATGCACTCGGATGAAGAAAAGAACTCGAAATTTGGAGTAATTGTTCTGTTTTGGTGATAAGAGTCATTGGCCATCTACGTGAAGAAAGAAAACGACGATTAGAACATTAGGATAGTTTGTGGTTGGCTAAGAGAAATGCGGTTGTTAGGTAACGCAATACAAAAAAAGAGGAAAGAGGTAATTTGGCAAAAAAATCGAAGGTAACAAACCAAGCATTCCGATTGGCCAATAATCACAGATAGCCAATCAAATGTGAGTCCTCTGCACAATTATCATAACTTTTCTTTTAATTTTCTTCCTGTATATTATCAATAAGTAGCCACAATTTTTTTTTTGTAACATTTGAAAAAATGAAACACTGATAAATTTACGACCTCTGGGCTCGTGCAGTTTAGTTGGTTTTTAAAAACCTTACAAGTTTTGTTTCTCCCAAATTGCACGAAAACATCGTGATTATTCGTAACACGCAATCTCGCTTTAAAGTGATGAGTGAATGCATTTCGTATTAGTAACATTCCGTGCTAAAATGTATTTTAGTATGATCGTTTGATAAAACAGCTGAAAATGAAGTAACACAGAGAGAACCAATAAAAGCGGTCTCTAGGTGGCACATTGACATCGAGCACAAAGGCTTGAGTTGATGAGTCTGAATATTGATCCACAATTGGACGCTATCTATGAGAAGACATTGTTGAGGAAACAGCCTATGTTTCAACCCTATGCACACATTTCTGAGTTGTTTCCCGAGTTCGTCTACTAAATGTCTTGTAAAAGCGCACACAAAATCATTGACTTTTGCTTACCTTTTTCCTTGTAGGTTCTTTATAATCTACCTAAAATACTGCCTAAAATACTACCTAAAATACTAAAATAAAATAGAAGAAAGTGAATGCATACGAGAGACAAAGGGATAAGAGGAGAAGGAAAGAGAACCTGAAACAATAAACTATTTTTTATACTTTATGCTTACAATTTACTGTATTTGTATTGATTTGTGTTGTAACCGCTTTCGGGACTAGGCGTATTATTAAAATACTGCAATGCTGTTGTACGTCTTGTTGAGTGAAAGACCGAAACTAATCTATACCTGTTACACGCTTGTCAAATAGCGGAAATCGAAATGTTTTGACTATGTATAGGTTTCTAGGCCTAATATTTATATTTTTCCTACTTTTTATAAGACGGTCGAACAACACGATAATTGCTTTAACTCCGAAATACAAGATCCTTCTACGACCTTTATCAAGAACAACCCCTAGTGCACCCACACACACAATTACACATGGAATGTATCACTCTCTCGTTAACAAGCACAAAATACTATTTCTTCAATGCCCATTCGGTTCTTTTTCTCTCAACCCCTCATTCCAAAAAGCTGCTAGTACCCTGCGCCCAAAAAATACTGTCGTATGGTCCAAATAGCCCAGATATTCAACTCGGAAAAAGTCAGAAGTGACATTCTATCTTTTACTGAATTCTGCAGGATAGAGTACACGGCAATGGCCTTCTTCCCTTTAGGGTCTTCATGATGGAATTTGCAACCGGAAGGATTTCACTTCTGATCTGCGCACCGCTTTGGTGTTCTTACGGCATTCCACCATCGTGCACGTGTTTCCTCATTGCGAAGAATGAGGAAGGCCTGACATTTTTTTTACTTTCATGTCCTCTCCCTGTAGACTCAACGAGGGACAAATTCAGGCTGAATCTTCGGATTGTGAAAATGATACTCTGACTAATATTCCGTCGCATCAGATGAGGTTTTTCCGAGCTTTTTGTAGTTTGGCTTTTGTGACATATGGTAGTTGACCGTAAGAAGCATGAAGTTTACTTAAAAACACCTCTAACGTGCGCAGTAGCGCGGGCACATTGATAAAATGGCGGATTTTTATTGGCGCCAAGCTTAATCCGTCAAGGAATGGTTATTTTCTTAGTCCTGGACGAGTACGGTGACCCCCATTTTTTTTTCCATATTTTTGTAGCCTGCGTAGCAAGCGTTCCTGTTCGAAAGAAGAGCTCCCAAACGATTTTCCGCAAACTGGCCGCGCGAAAGTTGGGGTAAGAGACTGAGGGAAAGCTTGCAAGAAGACCCCCTATTTTTGAAAAACCCGTTCGTCCACGAACGGGGGCTTATGATTGGTGCGGCACAGTCACAATGATTGACAGGTGACACATTTTCGAGCAAAAAAATTCCTTGTTAGTTCTAGCGTGACAAAGACAATGGCGGAAGATGTGAAAGGTTTTGAATCGTGTGTTGAAGAGCGAATCGGGTCTCGGTTTTAAATTGAAAAGGGAACAAGAACTGTCAATGCGCCATCTTTTTAAAGGGGCTAGGTCACGCAATTTTAGGCAATTTCAGCATTGATTAATTGAATGGTCCTAGAATTAACTGAAATAACAAAATAACGGCTCAAGACTATAGAAGAACTCAAACAAAACACAGGAAAGCTAAGAAGGGACAAGGATGGTCAAAACTGGGGAGGATTAGAATGGATTGCATTTGGGTAAATTTGAAAAACGTCGGCCCACCTTTTTTCAAATTTTAATCAGTTTATATCAAAATGTCATTTAAACAGGTGGAAAATCATTCTCAGTTGTTATGTGGCCGTGATTTTGCAAATGAAAGACTCTTGCTCTGCCAATTTGACGTTCAGAGCTCATAACTAACAAAATTAAACAAAATTACCTAAAACAGCGTGACCTAGCCCCTTTAACCGTAAAGATGTAATGGCCGTTTGCCAACAGGATTTGGAAAAAGCCTAGGGTGGCTCAAAACAGTTTCAACGCGTCCAAGTAACGCTTTTATTAGGAGGATCGGCACTAAAACGCTGTATCATATATTAGCAATATTGTGCTACAAAATAAAACATGGATTATTGCTGAACAAGATGCAGTCATTATTGTGACATAATATGTCACCGTGGCAATGGGGAAGCCCTGTAAAAACACCCTTTATTTTGTCTTTAGTTGCTTATATCTCAAAAACTAACTCGGTAATCCCCATTTTTAAATTTCTGAATAGTAATGAGAAGGGCAAGGTGATACTGTCTGCAAAGTTTAAAAAATTTCTTTTGGGCAGATTCAGAGCCACCTTAATTCTGTGATTTTTTAAGCTGGCTCTGAATCCACCAGACAGATTTTTTTAACTTTGCAGAAAGTTTCATCTTACCCTTCTGATTACTTTTCGGAAATAAAGTATGGGGGTAACCGAGTTCATTTTTTAGATATAAGCAACTAAAGACGAAAGAAAGGGTGTTTTTACAGGGCTTCTCCGTTGCCCAGGTGACGTGTTATGTCACAAAAATGACTACATCTTGTTCAGCAATGATCCGTGTTTCATTTGGTACCACAATATTGCTAATACATGATACAGCGTTGTAGCGCTGATCCTTCCAATAAGAGCGTTACTTGGAAGAGTTGAGACTGTTTTGAGCCACCTAATTTTTCAGATGTTTGTCATGATTTGCGGAGTTCGAAATGAAAGAAAACGAAGAACAGGCTTCTCGAGTATCATCATGATTTCCAGTACAAAGCTTCATACGAGATCAAGTAAATGGTTGAGGTAAATTCTATGAGAATGACAGCCTGTGATTGAAATGAAAGACTGGACTGCTTGCTGGACAATATCCATCAAGGAACGCGTCAGCTGAAGCCACTATGGAAAAGCGATTCCATTTATTCACTAAAAGCAAAAGATTCGTGATTTAAAAGAACTTTGGCAGCGCTTATTGTCGACGCAAAGTTTGGACTGGACTAAAGTAAGCTTTTCGTTCGCTTGAAATAGATACTTTATATTTACGCAGGATGAATTAATAAAATGCCTGCGAATGATCAAAATCCGTATCTGTTTCAGGATCAAGGAAATAAACTGTATTGTAGTCGTCAAATCCTCTGCTTACCTTGCCCAATGTAAGCTTGAGCCCTGCATCATGAACTGAGACAAGATGAAGACAATTAAGCAGTTCCCCTGTTAAAACTTTTATTGTGAGACGAAAGGGGCTCCTTTGCACAGTCATGCGATTTTTTTTTTGAGTATTTTTACTTGCTATTTCATCTACGATTTCGTGATGATTTGACCAAAAACGTACTGTAGATTATCAAACTAGCGAGGAGGTTTCCTGTAATTTCCAGGAGATTGCACCAAGAAATAGCCAGCAAGTCGCACTGAAATCGCCGCCAGTTAAAAATCGCAACTAAAACGTCTTGAATTTTTTCATGGTCTGCTTTGGTGGAGTTTAACATTTAGCAACCATCATATCCATCGAACTCTGTACGAGTTATGTTCCTAAACACGTTACACGTCCTGAAAATTGGCTGTTATTTTCCATGGTTTAAACAAATTCTCGAAAGAAACATACCGGTAACCATTCTTACCCGGCTGAGAAGCTGCCGTTAGAAATTCAACTTTAAAATCACACTGACAAATTCTGTAATGATCGCTCAGTGTCTCCTCGGTGCCTCGGTTTGTTTTGACGGAAGTCAACATGTGTTAACAAGGTTATCTGTTATTGGCTAATTTGTTGATAAGACGCCAATCAGCGCATGTCAAGAAAAGGTGGGCGTTTTTCAAAAATAGTCGGTCTTCTTGCAAGTGTTCCCTCAGTCTCTTGCCTCAAACTTTGGCGCGGCCAGTTTGCACAAAATCGTTTGGGTTCTCTTCTTTCGTACAGGAACGCTTGCTACACAGGGTGCTACTTTTGTTGAGATTGGTGTCTTCGTGGAGTAGTAAAAAAATCTGCAAAAATCCATGGCCAGTTTTTTGGCAATTTCATAAAATTGTACAGAAGGATCCATTACAAGTCAAACAGCCCACGCTCAAGTTAAATCTATTTTGAAGTGATACGTACTCCCAAAGCCATTCAAGTACATTTTTTCAGGTACGTAAGTGAATTTACCATAGAATGACACCACGCTCTCCTTTATATCATGGATTGCATTTATAAAAACGAGCTAAATTAGTCCAAGATCGGGGATTGCACTGCAATTGTCAAAGTGGCTCTAAAAATAGCCGTGTTTGTCAGCCTCGTACCATGGAAACGAGCACGGTGACCCTCCTTTTTTATATTACATTTTTATCATCTCCTTGACATGATACAACAAAGCGCGAAGTTTCATCGGAAATCGATCACAAGTTCTATTTCTAGGGAATCACCTTAAGGCCCGGGAAAACGGCTTCAACATTTGATACAACATCCGTTCGATTTTGTTGAACGATGTTGAACGATGTTGACTGCTGAGGTTGGCAAATGGTTTCATCTTCGATTCAAATTCAATTCAACATGTTGCAACACGGTTGAAATGGGGGTGGGGTGGGGTGGGATGGGGGGCAAACGTTACAACGTCGCTGTTCAACAAAATTGAACGGATGTTCAGGAAAATGTTGACAGGACCTTTTAACTCCCTATTTAGAAGGTCATCGCAAAGAAGTGGAGATAGGAAGGAAAAACGTCACGGAAAGAGAGCGGAGGCTACACTTAATTCACCTGCCGAAGTAAACTAGGCTCTTACTGATAGTGCTAGTACTTTTTGTGGTATTATTTGGCTTCGCGAGCATTTTTTTTTTTTTTTACAATTTATCCCAAAAAGCACTGCTAGCATTATTTTGGATTTTCGACTGATTATTTGTATAAGTTTGTGTTAAAAAGCACAATCTGACTTTATTTATGTCGTCCAAAGCCGCGTTTTGCCCTCATTTTAGTCAAAGGAGCCGAAGAGGCCTGGGGAATAGGTTTGATAGGTCAGCGGTTGCCTTCTAGAACCCAGTCCATCACACTCGTTCCAAGAAGGCGTCATCCACGTCGTCATCGAGGAACAATGGAAGTCAGCCAGCCAAGGCAGAGATAGCACTAGAGCGTACTCTGCCACTCTGCCATCAATCAGTGGAAAAAATAAGACTAGGGGGAACTGTGATGCACAAAACATAAGCATACATGATCGGATTCAGCAATATCCAGGAGAAGAACTATCAATCAAAGACGGGGGAAGTTGTTTTGTCTGGCATGCCGCGAAATAGTGTCTACAAAGAAGAGTATTGTAATCACACACTTGGCTTCAAAGAAACATGGAAATGGTAAAGACAAACTGAAGAAGTCTAAGCTGAAGGATCAGACGATTATAGAGTCTTTTAGCGCGGGGGACAGGACGCAGAAAGACAGCACTCTACTCATAACTGAACGGGCCTACCGACTCGAAGTGGTCGAAGAGTTTCTGAGGGCTGGCATCCCAATTGGGAAAATCGACATGCTACGGTCCCTCTTAGAGAATAATGGCCAACCAGTCTCACAGCAAGTGCTCATCTCCGGTCAGCATATATCAATTGTTTTCAAGCAGGAAGTCGAAAGGATAAAAAATGAATTGACTTTGCCTGGTCAGAATGACATGACAAGAGATGTTTCGATGATTTTTGACGGAAGTATACGACAAGGAGAAGCAATTGCTGTGATCGTGCGTTTCCTTGACGATAATTGGTCGATTATTCAACGTCTCGTCAGAATTGATATATCTTCCACATCAGTAAATGCCGATGATATTGCACAAGTGCTTAATCAGTGCCTATCAGTTGAATATGGAGTCAAGGCCAATTCGTTGCTCGCAGCCATGAGAGATGGTGGAAGATGGCAACGTTGGATAGGATTGCATTTATATTTCCTAAAATGCTCAACGTTGTGTGTTTCTCACATACGCTTGACAATGTTGGGAATCATCTTTTCATTCCAACTCCTCTAGAGTTCGGTAACGTATGGATTCGCCTGTTCCGCCATAGCTACAAAGCAAAGCTGTTGTGGAAGGATCTGACTGGGCAAAGACCAAGATCATACAGTGAGACGAGATGGTGGTCAAAGTGGGAAGTCTATCGATCGGAATATCGCCTGATACTTAGCCGACGTAGCGTATGGATTCGCCTGTTCCGCCATAGCTACAAGGCAAAGCTGTTGTGGAAGGATCTGACTGGGCAAAGACCAAGATCATAAGGTGAGACGAGATGGTGGACAAAGTGGGCAGTCTATCGATCGGAATATCGCCTGATACTTAGCCGACGAGCGCACGTCTATTTTGCGAGTCCATTTCTCGCGCGCCTGTTTTTGTTCGCGCCATGCAGCTCTCCAAACCATGTGACACTGTGACACTGTGGCACAAATACATACATACGTCAACATTATCTCGAAATTCACTGTAGGCTTAGAAAGAGTATTTTATCGCAAACGCGACTATCGCGCGAGGCAAAAACATAAGAGCAAACAATTGCTTACAAACTTTAATATATTGGAATGGACCAATCTTAGCATGCATGCATTTCCACAGATCTTCCTTTGCATTAACTTCAATAAAATTTAAAAAAAAAGAGAGTAGTCGGACAAAATTTAGTTTAAAACCCTCAGTTTTTATATACTTTATAGTAAACATATATTCACCAGTTAACTGAGTGAATTCTCACGACTTTAAATGTCATTAAGACGGAAAACCTGAACTGGCTCCGAGTGAGATCTACAACGCAATCATAAAAACAGAGCTCTTTTGAACTCTGGCATTTTTAATGCATATAACAAAGGATTTATAAAAGAGTTTGCAAAAAATAAGCAAAAGAAAGATTCCATTAAATTGAAATTTCTTTTAATTTGATGAAAAATTGTTTCTAACCTTTCGCCTGAACGTAGTTCAACGTAAAAACCAATACGGACAATATTATATGGCAGCACTAGTATTAACGATACAATTGTCACAATGAACAGTGTCTTGGTCACTTTTCTTGCTTTACTGGTTGCACAATGATGTTGAGGATGAGTTCCACAGTAAAATTTAATAGCGATGGACAAGTAAGAAACAAGGATAATACAAAGACAGCCTAAAAGGAACAAGGAGTGTGCGACTTGCACGTAAAAGAAAATAGTGATATCTAAACGAAGTGCTGACAAAGCGATGGCTGTAGACAGGGCGGCTGTAAACCAAACACCCGCAACAGCTGCTCCAAACATCTTCTTTTTGATGAGGCGATGCTTAAATGGACGAAACGTTGCGTGCATCCGCTCCAAAGAAATAGCAGTAAGATTTGTTACAGAAGCTGCTGGAAAGAAGAATACCAAACTGGTAATAACTATTTCGGAGATCCCAAGCCTCTTATACAGGGTAATCGTCCAAAAGTTACAAATGTTACCCAAGAGCAAAATCTCAACGATCACGTTGTATGTAACAAACATGTCTGCAACCGCCAGGTTAATCACCAGGTACATGCTACGCTTTCGAAGGGTTCGCTCTTTCAGGTAAATAATGATTGTAAGAGCATTCATGGTCACTATAGCAACAGCTTCGATGTTAAGTATTGTCAGCCAGGCAATGCACTTAGATGAAGAACAGAACTCGGAATTTGGACTATCTGTTCTGTTTTGGTAATGAGAATCATTGGCCATCTACAGGAAGAAAGAAAACAACGATTAGAACATTAGCCTGATAGTTAGAGATTGCCTAAAAGAAATTACGTTTTTAGGTAACACAATACAAAAGAGAGGAAAGAGGTAATTCAGTACAAAAACTGAACGTAACAAACCAAGCATTCTGATTGGCCAATGACCACGCTGTATATTACCAATAAGTAGCCACAATTTCTTTCGTACAATTTGAAAATATTAAACACTGGTAGATTTACGACCTCTGGGCTCATGCAGTTTAGTTGTTTTTTTTTAAAAACTTACAAGTTTTTTTTGTCCCAAATTGCACGAAACATCGTGATTATTCGTATAAACACAATCTGCCTCTAAAGTGATGAACGAATACACTTCGTATTAGTAACATTCCGTGCTAAAATGTAATTTTGATAAAGAAGCTGAAAATGAAGTAACACATAGAGAACCAATAAAAGCGACCTCTAAGTGTCGCATTGACATCGAGCACAACTGAAGCCCGAGTTGATGAGTCTGAATAGTTATCCACAAATGGACGCTATCTTTGAGAAGACATTGAGGAAACAGCCTATGTTTCAACCCTATGCACACATTTCTGGGTTGTTTTAAAAGCGCACACAAAATCATTGACTTTTGCTTACCTTTTTCCTTATAGGTTCTTTATAATCTACCCAAAATACTTTAATGCTATTCTACGTCCCGCTAACTGAAAGACCGAAAATAATCTATACCTGTTACACGTTTGTCAAAGAGCGGAAATCGAAATGTTTTGACTATGTATAGGTTTCCAGAAACTTGGCTCTTTTCTTCAAACGATATGTGCCAATAATGTGATACATAAAGACCACATTTTTTATTTGTCGAGTCCTTTAAATGTTCAAGTCCAAGTTCAAGATCATAAAATTCCGCATATATGTTGCCGGTAAAATCCGTTCTCAGGTTGAATCCGTTTTAACCTAGGTTAAATTGGTGATCCTCATTTTCCCCAGTTTGAATACGCACTCAGATAGATTGAAGAAACTTTTTTGAAGCCTAAATTAAGCCTAGAGAAAAATTAGGGTCAGGTCAGAATTAGTGTTGGTTTTTATACATAGATATCAATTGACTTACCATACAAAAGTAATTAATGGAAAGACCTGTGTTGGGTTGCGCATGTTCGTTGTCGTAATGTAGTGGTGAAGACACAGGACTATAGATCTGGAAGGTCCGAGCTCGATCACCGGTAAGTGCACAGTACAGTTCTTTGTTCCCTAACTTTGTTGTAATGTTGAGATTAAATCGATCAGTGTATGAATACAGAAGCCGATAAGGTGATATGAAACATTAAGAAGATGTGTCGAGATGCGTAAGGCAGAGCTCGAGGGAAGGTGCAGGTGTTTTCAATCTTAACTAGGTAGAGTGTATATTTAACCTAGGTAAAATACAGATCACGACTTTAACCTTTAAGGTAAAAACGGATTTGACCGACAACATTTTTGAAACAATAAGAATTTTGAAACAATAAGAGACTAAAATATTTGCTTAAAAATCCGAGCAACGACAATAAGGTTTTAGAATACAAGAAGGAAGCCCAAATTAAGCGAATGAGAAAATTTTAACATTTCTTAAAGTTTGAAATTTGAAATGTCAATAAAAAATGCCTTAGAGTACGAAAATAAAAAACAAAAGGAGATTAAAGAGAAGAAAAGTGAAGGAGATGACAATGACTGGGGAAAATAGACAAACTGTTACAGCTTTGCACGAATATAGTCATCCTGTTTTTCTTAGTTTAATTGTCATTTCAAGTTAGTTTAAAATTTGTTTACCGTTTGTTCAAAAACAAGAAGGTAAATGAAGTAATATAGCAGACTTTTGTTCCCGTTTTTAACAAAAACCAGCCAATATGATAACAGGAAACCGGTTGCTGCAAAACGTATTAATTTCAACTGATGAAAAGAATTTCAAAGCAGGGCAAATAAAGTACCTTGGACACACCTCTTTCAGTTTTCGTCTTGGGCAATTTGTCATCAACCTTGTCTTACACTCCAAAGTGCAAGCTACGACACCTTCTTTTTATTTTTCCATGAAATTCAGTGACGTCATTGTACTTCGCTCTCACGCGAACCATTTAAGTGCAAAAAATTAGTAGTGTAAGTTAAATTACGGACCTCGACCTCTGTGAATAAAAGCCGATATATATTTTCTTCCAAGAAAACGTATTCGAGTTTACTAGCTGTTTCTTAAACTTGCGTAATTGCGCTGAATGAAAATTTGCTATAGAAGATAGAACCCGAGAGGAAGAAGTTTAAAGTAAGGTTAATTCACAAATTTGGTTACCTGTCCAGCATGGAACAATAACGCCTGCTCAAGGTCATGTTATTGATTGTTGGAATTTTACAAAAGAACTAATTGTTGCTCGCTTTCAAGTAATATGTAATGAGGTAATGAAAGTATATTCTAGTGTTTATTAGAAAAGACGGGTCTGAAATTTAGGCTTTAAAATTTCAAATGTCATGTCATTAGTGCATTACCAAGACAACTAGCTCGCACAAAGAAGAGAAAACTATTTTTCCTGAAAGAGACCTGAGAATTGAAGTCTCTTCGAAAAAAAATGCTGAAGTGAATTGTGAAGTGAGAAACTGACTAAAATATTGTGCTGTTTTACCTTAACGGACAAAATAGAAGCTGTCTTTAAACTAATATTTGTTGAAAGAAATTTTCACGACAAAGTTGAAAACATAAAACAAATTAAATGTTAACGCTAATCCTGGATTAAGTTAATCGACTTTTGAACAACCGGGCCCTGGTGGTTAAGTGAAAGGGTTATCGAGCGAACATTACCGGGGGCCCGTTTCTCGAAAGTCTCGAAAACTTTTCGGGCCCGAAAAGCCATTTATGAACCTACCAGCCGCTTGTCCAGGAAAGTCGATCTTTACACACGTTTTGAATATAACAAAAAGCGAACTGACTGTGGAGTTTGACGACTTAAATCCTCTCCGGTCTTGAGATACAGAGGGAATTGTGACACCCGAAAACAGCCCGTAAAGTTTCGGGACTTTTGAGAAACAGGCCTCAGGTCGGAATCCTGCGAGTTCAGGCATGGGGGTTTGGATTTTAAAACTAGATAGTCATTTCCCATAATCAGAAATTGTCGATAATCGTCATTTCAGAGGTAGACTGAGGATGGGTTGAACGGCGATGATGAAATCGTTTGCCCCCCACCCATATCAACCGCGTCGAAACAAGTTGAATTAAAATTGAATGAGTTTAAAAGCGTTTAAACTTTGAAATGTTGAATGGAGCCGAGTGAAGTCGTTTGCCCACCTCTTTCAGCATTGAAAAGTATGAGAGTGAGCTTTGGTCGTTCTCTCAATGACGTAACAACCCAACCTCGTTCCCAGGGTCTCTCTTCTCTGCCTCCATTGTCGACAATGGAGGCAGAGAAGAGAGGACCCTGTGAACGAGGTTGAGTAACAACCACGCCTGCAGCCTGGGACTGACTACCAGGACTCTGGTGAAGCTTTGGTAAATCAAATGTTGATGATGTGTTTAAACCGTTTTCCCAACCCAGTCCACCCCAGCAATCAACATCGCTGTTGAGCAAAATCGAACGGATATTGAAGCAAAGGGCTTTATGCAGGCTAAGAATGATGCCTACCCATTCAAAGTTATTTTTCCAAGGTTTACTGAATATTCTGGAAAAGCAGATCTCAACAAGTGTTTTTGAAAACAAAAAGAAAATTGGGGGTAACCACGTATTTTCAAAGATAATTAATCATCGATATTTGTGAAAACCTTTAACCCTTTGACCGCCAAAAATGCAAATTGACACTTATAGATTTTACTCTGTCTAACGCCAGACGATTTTACTCGTATCTGAATACCAGGCCTCTCGTGAAGCTTGTTATTGAATCAAATGTTGATGATGGGTTGAAATCGCTTCCCAAACCCAGCAGTCAACAACGTTCAACATCATTCAACAAAAATCGAACGGATGTTGAAGCAAATGTGGACGGAAGCCGTCTGTCCGGGCCAGAGTTGAGGTTATGAACTGGTGTATGCATTTGAGGATAAATTTTCTAATTGTCTCCAAACCTTCACAGTGTTCACACCAATTTTATATCTGAAAGGTTGGTTCTCACTTTCCATCCCGAAATGATTGATTGACGAAGCCGTCCTTGTTGTCCTTCCGAGCTTTAGCACGAACACTGTCTTCAAGGGTCTCAAAACTACCAAAATCGTCAATGATTATCTTTTCTTTCAGATATTACTTTCCTCAGAGTTCTTGCTCAGTTAGGTCATATGACAGGAATAAAATTAAATATCTTAAACTTTTTCCTAGCGACATATGAGATGACTTCGGAGCACAAGAATGTCCTAATAGGTTCAACCAAGAGAAAATGAGGGGACAGAGAGGGAGGCTCCCGGTCCAGCCCTTGGGATATGTCATGTCCACGAAAGTTATTTTTAGACGAGCGGAAGTCTTCCGAGACGTCCGCATGCAGGCCAACTTCGGTCCGATGTTTGAAAGAAAATAAATATTCATCAGCCTTCCACGTGCGCCGTCATTTTCTCTTTTCACTAAGAACCTGAGAGCGAGGCAAGACTGCATGCGGACGTCGTGGAAATAACATATCCCGGCCAACGCCCTGAGCCTCCCTCTCTGTCCCCTCATTTTCTCTTGGTTCAACTTTGGGACGGACCATTTTTCCAAGCAAAAATCAAAGCTATAAAAAAAAGGATTCAAACTGTTTCCTTTTGACATAAACACCCTAAAATTCCCAAAGATGAATCCAGTGTAACCTTAAAGGTTACTACTCTCGCGATAGCCAGATGACAGACGGTGCATGTAAAGCTCCGGGCAGACGATTTCAACATTTGGGGCAACATCCGGTCGATTTTGTTAAATGATGTTGACTGCTGGGGTGGGAATACGGTTTCGACATCGATTCAACTACTTCGATTCAATATGTTTCAACGCGGTTGAAAGAGGGAGGCAAACGGACATCGCTTTTTAATGAACTCGACCGGATGTTGAAGCAAATGTTGAAGCCGTTGGTTCAATCGAGTAATGGTATGAATCGAAGATCGATTGCAAATAATCGTGTAGACACGTGTAAAAACGTGGTTTGAACGACTAAGCAATAAACTACTGTGACAGCCCAACTGAGAATCATAATGCGCTATGAAGATGAGACACTGAGGAAACGCTTATAACGTAAAAGAGCTGAACTTTAAAATGACTAAGCCAAGAACGAAAAAAAAAAATGGCTAAGCCAAAGAATGAAAAACAAAAAGGCTTACTTTGGTCATTGTAGCCGCTATCCAGGTAGCAAAAACAATAACTCGAAAGTGAAAACAATTCCTCGCTTTTAAAGAAAAAAATACCGGAAATAGCGACTGAAGCACTACGTAACTAACTTACCGGAATAATCGAGCAATAGACCGGATTACCGATTGACCGGATGATGAAGCAAATGTTAAAGTCGTTTGTCCCCAGGGCTTCAACAGCGTTGTTGGAGAAGACGAGGTTAAAATAACTGAATTTCATGTGTTTAATCGAAACGGGTATTAATCGAAGATTGATTGAGAAGAATCGCATAGAGATTTGTAGAAACGTGGGTTAAAAGCAATAAACCATAACTCACCTAAGATGAAACACTGAGGAAACGCCTATACAAAGATCTATATCGGAACTCTAAAATGACTAAGCCAAATGGTTAAGCATATTTTGTATTAGTAAAATCGTAACTTCCGGTAGTCGATTCTTCCGGAAGAAATTAATAAAGAGAAAGCTTCTCACTACCAATGTTTTCATTGAGAGAGGGTTTTAAGTCGCTGATTAATAGCGTTTCTTTAATTTTACACTGCAAGTCGGACTTTCCAGTTGCGAGGATTTCAAAATGGTCCCATTTGATGTTATGACCGGTAGAAATTGTCTGGTCTGCAACAGCAGAGGCGTGGCCGACTTGTGTAAGAGCTTTGAAATGCTCGGATTTCCTGTCATGCAATCTTCTTTTTGTTTTGCCGATGTAGAAGGAATCACAGTCCCAACAAATGGCTTTGTATACTGTTTTTGTTCTTTGAGAACGACTGAAACGATCTTTGTAGGGAAAAAAAGACTTAAAGGGATACTCTATCCCTCAAAACAACTTTTGCTCAAAAGGTAGTGTTAACATCATAAATACGGAAAAACGATAAAATATATGAAAACAAAAAGTAGAAAAGTCTGAAAATCGCTGTGAAACAGCAAAAATATCCCTTATCGGAGGACCGGAAGTGAAAACGACATTTCTGAAAACATGTGATTGATGACGTAGAAAAAAGAACCCTTTCTCGAGTGTCTTGTTTACTTTACTTACAAAAATGTGCAATGGAGTCTGAGGATTCGCGAAATTGTTCTTCTTCCGATAATAGTAGTGACAAAAGTGCCGAGGGACCTTCATTTATTGATTGTGAAGGAGCACAGCCATACTTATTTGAGCCGTACGACAGTGACGCAAGGTCGGGTACGGACTCTTCAAATGATTCTGGCGACCGACAATACGAGCGACTACAAAATACAGACTGGTGAGCGATCAATTTCAATTTGCAATGTGTAGCAAATGCTGTTGTATTCCAAACCTAGGACGGTGTTATTGTTGATTGTGTGGATAAACCAAAACCAGAAATAAAGCTTTCTTGTGAGAGAGAAATGGTATTTGTCCCATTTTTAAATACATGTTTCGATGACGCGATGGGGGCAGCGCGAACCGAGACCGATTAACAGAATTCCTCAAGTCAAAGTTTATTTTGCACTAAATGAGAAATCCTGCTTTGACTAATTGTATCTATACCTTAGGTGTACTTGTGGGAATTGCCAACGTCTTCAACGTGTAGAGGAGTGCATCTGTTGCTCCGAAATTGACTGTATTGTTGCAAAAAACAACGAAGCAGTCGAACACGAAGGGCTGACCGAGCCGCTTGTTTGCATTACGCAGCACCCAGGTTTTAATTCTGTCTGCTTGAACCACTGGGTACTGCAGACAGCTTGGTATCAGTACAAACAGCAGTACCACAACTCTTATGAGGGCCCAGAACATAAGCAAAACCGTCACATAGCTTACAGGCAGCTGGCAAGGTGGTGCTGGGGGATTTTGGGACGTGAGGTTAGAGTTGTCCTTCCATCTTGTGCTGTTTGCTGTATTCGAGCACACGTCCCTCCTCCAGGCATTGAAGAAGACTTTTCTTTTCAAGGATTTCGCTTTGCAGACGAGTAAAGCATGAAAAAACCTCATTTAAGCATTATTTTTAAGGTTAAATGTAGAGCATTCACAATCTGGTATTCAAACATTCGCAACAATTGTCAAGTTGTTACCTCGTGCTTTTACACGCCTGGGTTAATTGCTAAATGAAATATATAAAATGATTAAATCTAATTTGTGTTTGCTCCGGTTTACAAAGTGTAAAAGTGCCAGAGGTTCCCCGCAGATAGCAAAGTCATTCAGACAATCGGCGAGAATTTTAAATCGTGATTTCATTGTGCTGACTGCAGTATTCTTGTCAGGGCGATTATAGTCAGATGACAATGAACGTGGAGCAGCAGATCTTGCCAAAACACTGCTCTCCTGTCCCTGGAGAATCTTCATTACCATTACCTTGAGATGGGCAACATATTCTGTGCAAAAGGATAACGAAGCGATGTAAAAACAGAATGTGTTACAGATACATGTATACACTTAATACAAGTGAAATAAGATCAGGGGTCATAATCGTCTTCAGGGAAAGTCGATTTAGTCTATAATCGTTATGGAGAGAGAAATTAAACTTACTGTAGGTGCATTTGACTAAAACCTTTTTGACCGTGTGTTCTCCTTTCTTGTACTTTGGAAAGGCAATGTTCACTCGTTCAGAACCATTTGTTAGTGTGGCGTTTTCTCGATTGCTGTTCTCGTTAAAGTGCAGGATCGCTATCTGCAACCTAACACAGTTAATTCTTCAATTAGGTCAACGCATAAGTTATCGCTATGGTTGTCTTTCATGGCCTTGTATTGTAAATTACAAAAGTATTATCATTCAGTTTGTATTTACGTTAAGTTTGTACGGCTCGTTCAAAGGTCTTGTGTATACAAATCTTTGGGCATTTCAGGATCTCTTTATTTGTCTATTGACACCTAATGCTAACTGTAGTGTTCTGTTGTGTACCACCTGCTTGTCATCCCGTGATAGGAAAACGCAAGGCGTTTCGGAGCGAAGTGATTTTGCACGGAATGGAATGCCTCCAGAGATGAGATGGCATGTTGTCCTGACATCTACCTGACATCCTTTATAAGAGAAATCTTCGTCAGAAGTTTCGTCAGTTTCTCAAAAGGTGGCGTGCCTGCAAAATAAAAGAAATTCAACTGCATTTACTCACTCAAGACAGATAATTGTTACTGCAGTGTAATATTTATACGTACCTGGCTTAAGCCACTTTTTTTTTCTTTCCCTGCCGTGCAACCTGCCGTGAAGACAGTTTGGGAACAATGGATTTTTGTGTCCTGTATGTTTGTTTATTATGTGGTTGGTGATAGACAACCACTTTGCTTCCTTTAGGTCAGGGTCATCATCCTCACAAGATGCAGCACACCAATACATGTGGTTAACTACACTCTTCCACTTTTGAAGAACAAGGCAGTCTTTCTTCTTGGCAAGGGATCGATTTTTTTCCTATACCTGGAATAATAATTACGACATGCAGTGTGATTATTGAAGTCACTTGTTATTGCTTCCTTCACGTAAACATGCACGTGTACATGCATATAGAGCTGTACATAAACGCACCTTTTCCAACATGCCAGCCATCCAACCGGTGCTTCACTGCAGGCCATCTCTCTCTCATCTACTTTCGGATCTGTACATGCCTGTCAGTTACCAGAGTGTTTACAGACAGCCCTTCATCCGTTAGGTAGTTGAGACATCGTTCGAGTCCCTCCTTTTCCATGGCTGCTGAATTTTTCACTTCGTTACCCTGCTGAGTGCAGAACGAGAAAATTGTGTCCTAGTTCACATTGCAATTAAGATCGACATAAAATTGTGAATTTGAACTACCACGCGAGAGTAGCTTATATTGTTCTGCACCAGTAAAGTTCATTAATTACAAACCTGCACCAACTGGGAATCTACGATTTTGCTCTGCTCGAGATCCATGAGGGAGTAAGACCCATACTTAGCTGAATGGCCAGGGCTGTCACAGCGACCATCTCCGCCGACTAATAACTCTCTCCCTTCGGATTTTATTTCATTTAGCAGGGTAGCTTGTCGCTGCCTGTATGTTCTTTTCCCTGCGGGATGTAGATATGATCTCTGGTGGTGCATAAATGTTGAGTAGGCAATGGTAGGAACTCTCATATGCTGCATAATTGTTAAGAATTTCGTTGGGCTCCCGCCGCCAAAGAGAATTGCGGAGGACATCACGATGTTCGATTCCCAACAGGGATATCTCCAACGGAGGGTTGTGAATCCCAAAATTTGCTATGAGTGCAAGACAAGCATTTTTGTTCCACTGTTATCTTCGTACCAGCTCGTGTTCAAACTACTGCATCGCATTCTGAATTGCAGACAGGGCAAAATTGAAATAAAGAAAGTGATGATTCCGGAACCAAAAACAGGTTTTGTTCATGAGCAGGGGTATATCCTTAGGAGATTTCCTATAAAACGAATAACAAGACCGTTTAGGAGTTTTTTTGTTTAGCAATCATGTCTGTAATTCACAAATGTGTTTTTGTCAAACTCACTCGTATTTTAGATCGTCAAAGTCGTCAAAAGCGGGATCCTCTTCCACTTCATCATCTGGGTCAGGGACGTACGATGGATCGTCATCGGTTTCCATCTCTTCCTCTGGATCTGATTCCTCGTTCTCGCTTTGGCAGGGAGTGGAAGTGGTGAAAAACTCTCTCTGTAGACTACACTGAATGCCTTGAGTCTTTTTTCCAATGGCGGTTTGACTACCTGTACGAGTAAGACAAAAAAACAATTATTTCCTTTCGTACACTTTCATCGATAATCTTTTAAAATATATCAAAAGCAAAAAACAAGTAAGTACGAATAACTAGTATTTTCGGTAATGATATCGCCTGTACCATAAAATTGTTTCTAAGCTTACCCATGCAGCTTCTCGCTTTCTGTATGCCCCTCGAGGTGGATTGCTTTTGACCTCTGAAGTATCAAATGTGCCGTTGTCGCTGTCACCGTCTCTTCTTGATTTTTTGGTTTGAGGAGGACCAATATTAAAGATTGTTGGAACGGCATCGGCTTTAATTGAATTCTTCATCTTCAAACCTAAAGACTTAGCGATAACAGTTTGAGCCTCAAAGCAATCTTCAGTGAAATGAGCACTGCAAAGTCTACTTGAATTCGTATGATAATAAAAGTTAGACCGTGTGTTTTTG